>NW_027168045.1:0-73089 GCF_040954835.1 Lepisosteus oculatus | reverse complement strand
CATGTAAGTTATGGGGCAGTAACAGGACACATTTCAAACGTGTTTTTCAGCCCGAAATAAACGCGTTTTTTCAGACAACTGAATCCCCATGTAACAGCAAGGCTCACTAGAGCCCACACACTCAGCTCTTAACCCCAGTGTGCAGAAAGGGTCAAAACGTGTTTTTCAGCAGAAATAAACATGTTTCTGCAAGTTTGGTCAACCCATGTAAGTTATGGGGCAGTAACAGGACACATTTCAAAACGTGTTTTTCAGCCCGAAATAAACGCGTTTTTTCAGACAACTGAATCCCATGTAACAGCAAGGCTCACTAGAGCCCACACACTCAGCTCTTAACCTCAGTGTGCAGAAAGGGTCAAAACGTGTTTTTCAGCAGAAATAAACATGTTTCTGCAAGTTTGGTCAACCCCATGTAAGTTATGGGGCAGTAACAGGACACATTTCAAAACGTGTTTTTCAGCCCGAAATAAACGCGTTTTTTCAGACAACTGAATCCCCATGTAACAGCAAGGCTCACTAGAGCCACACACTCAGCTCTTAACCCCAGTGTGCAGAAAGGGTCAAAACGTGTTTTTCAGCAGAAATAAACATGTTTCTGCAAGTTTGGTCAACCCCATGTAAGTTATGGGGCAGTAACAAGGACACATTTCAAAACGTGTTTTTCAGCCCGAAATAAACGCGTTTTTTCAGACAACTGAATCCCCATGTAACAGCAAGGCTCACTAGAGCCCACACACTCAGCTCTTAACCCCATTGTGCAGAAAGGTCAAAACGTGTTTTTCAGCAGAAATAAACATGTTTCTGGCAAGTTTGGTCAACCCCATGTAAGTTATGGGGCAGTAACAGGACACTTTTCAAAACGTGTTTTTCAGCCCGAAATAAACGCGTTTTTTCAGACAACTGAATCCCCATGTAACAGCAAGGCTAACTAGAGCCCACACACTCAGCTCTTAACCCCAGTGTGCAGAAAAGGTCAAAACGTGTTTTCAGCAGAAATAAACATGTTTCTGCAAGTTTGGTCAACCGCATGTAAGTTATGGGGCAGTAACAGGACACATTTCAAAACGTGTTTTTCAGCCCGAAATAAACGCGTTTTTTCAGACAACTGAATCCCCATGTAACAGCAAGGCTAACTAGAGCCCACACACTCAGCTCTTAACCCCAGTGTGCAGAAAAGGTCAAAACGTGTTTTTCAGCAGAAATAAACATGTTTCTGCAAGTTTGGTCAACCGCATGTAAGTTATGGGGCAGTAACAGGACACATTTCAAAACGTGTTTTTCAGCCCGAAATAAACGCGTTTTTTCAGACAACTGAATCCCCATGTAACAGCAAGGCTCACTAGAGCCACACACTCAGCTCTTAACCCCAGTGTGCAGAAAGGGTCAAAACGTGTTTTTCAGCAGAAATAAACATGTTTCTGCAAGTTTGGTCAACCCCATGTAAGTTATGGGGCAGTAACAGCACACATTTCAAAACGTGTTTTTCAGCCTGAAATAAACACGTTTTTTCAGACAACTGAATCCCCATGTAACAGCAAGGCTCACTAGAGCCCACACACTCAGCTCTTAACCCCAGTGTGCAGAAAGGGTCAAAACGTGTTTTTCAGCAGAAATAAACATGTTTCTGCAAGTTTGGTCAACCCCATGTAAGTTATGGGGCAGTAACAGGACACTTTTCAAAACGTGTTTTTCAGCCCGAAATAAACGCGTTTTTTCAGACAACTGAATCCCCATGTAACAGCAAGGCTCACTAGAGCCCACACACTCAGCTCTTAACCCCAGTGTGCAGAAAGGGTCAAAACGTGTTTTTCAGCAGAAATAAACATGTTTCTGCAAGTTTGGTCAACCCCATGTAAGTTATGGGGCAGTAACAAGACACATTTCAAAACGTGTTTTTCAGCCCGAAATAAACGCGTTTTTTCAGACAACTGAATCCCCATGTAACAGCAAGGCTCACTAGAGCCCACACACTCAGCTCTTAACCCCATTGTGCAGAAAGGGTCAAAACGTGTTTTTCAGCAGAAATAAACATGTTTCTGCAAGTTTGGTCAACCCCATGTAAGTTATGGGGCAGTAACAGGACACTTTTCAAAACGTGTTTTTCAGCCCGAAATAAACGCGTTTTTTCAGACAACTGAATCCCCATGTAACAGCAAGGCTAACTAGAGCCCACACACTCAGCTCTTAACCCCAGTGTGCAGAAAAGGTCAAAACGTGTTTTTCAGCAGAAATAAACATGTTTCTGCAAGTTTGGTCAACCGCATGTAAGTTATGGGGCAGTAACAGGACACATTTCAAAACGTGTTTTTCAGCCCGAAATAAACGCGTTTTTTCAGACAACTGAATCCCCATGTAACAGCAAGGCTAACTAGAGCCCACACACTCAGCTCTTAACCCCAGTGTGCAGAAAAGGTCAAAACGTGTTTTTCAGCAGAAATAAACATGTTTCTGCAAGTTTGGTCAACCGCATGTAAGTTATGGGGCAGTAACAGGACACATTTCAAAACGTGTTTTTCAGCCCGAAATAAACGCGTTTTTTCAGACAACTGAATCCCCATGTAACAGCAAGGCTCACTAGAGCCCACACACTCAGCTCTTAACCCCAGTGTGCAGAAAGGGTCAAAACGTGTTTTTCAGCAGAAATAAACATGTTTCTGCAAGTTTGGTCAACCCCATGTAAGTTATGGGGCAGTAACAGCACACATTTCAAAACGTGTTTTTCAGCCTGAAATAAACACGTTTTTTCAGACAACTGAATCCCCATGTAACAGCAAGGCTCAC
Organism: Lepisosteus oculatus; assembly: GCF_040954835.1. Taxonomy (NCBI): domain Eukaryota; kingdom Metazoa; phylum Chordata; class Actinopteri; order Semionotiformes; family Lepisosteidae; genus Lepisosteus; species Lepisosteus oculatus. Next base: position 70,308 of record NW_027168045.1, on the reverse strand, counting down.
TAGAGCCCACACACTCAGCTCTTAACCCCAGTGTGCAGAAAGGGTCAAAACGTGTTTTTCAGCAGAAATAAACATGTTTCTGCAAGTTTGGTCAACCCCATGTAAGTTATGGGGCAGTAACAGGACACTTTTCAAAACGTGTTTTTCAGCCCGAAATAAACACGTTTTTTCAGACAACTGAATGCCCATGTAACAGCAAGGCTCACTAGAGCCCACACACTCAGCTCTTAACCCCAGTGTGCAGAAAGGGGCAAAACGTGTTTTTCAGGAGAAATAAACATGTTTCTGCAAGTTTGGTCAACCCCATGTAAGTTATGGGGCAGTAACAGGACACTTTTCAAAACGTGTTTTTCAGCCCGAAATAAACGCGTTTTTTCAGACAACTGAATCCCCATGTAACAGCAAGGCTAACTAGAGCCCACACACTCAGCTCTTAACCCCAGTGTGCAGAAAAGGTCAAAACGTGTTTTTCAGCAGAAATAAACATGTTTCTGCAAGTTTGGTCAACCGCATGTAAGTTATGGGGCAGTAACAGGACACATTTCAAAACGTGTTTTTCAGCCCGAAATAAACGCGTTTTTTCAGACAACTGAATCCCCATGTAACAGCAAGGCTAACTAGAGCCCACACACTCAGCTCTTAACCCCAGTGTGCAGAAAAGGTCAAAACGTGTTTTTCAGCAGAAATAAACATGTTTCTGCAAGTTTGGTCAACCGCATGTAAGTTATGGGGCAGTAACAGGACATATTTCAAAACGTGTTTTTCAGCCCGAAATAAACGCGTTTTTTCAGACAACTGAATCCCCATGTAACAGCAAGGCTCACTAGAGCCCACACACTCAGCTCTTAACCCCAGTGTGCAGAAAGGGTCAAAACGTGTTTTTCAGCAGAAATAAACATGTTTCTGCAAGTTTGGTCAACCCCATGTAAGTTATGGGGCAGTAACAGCACACATTTCAAAACGTGTTTTTCAGCCCGAAATAAACACGTTTTTTCAGACAACTGAATCCCCATGTAACAGCAAGGCTCACTAGAGCCCACACACTCAGCTCTTAACCCCAGTGTGCAGAAAAGGTCAAAACGTGTTTTTCAGCAGAAATAAACATGTTTCTGCAAGTTTGGTCAACCCCATGTAAGTTATGGGGCAGTAACAGCACACATTTCAAAACGTGTTTTTCAGCCCGAAATAAACGCGTTTTTACAGACAACTGAATCCCCATGTAACAGCAAGGCTCACTAGAGCCCACACACTGAGCTCTTAACCCCAGTGTGCAGAAAGGGTCAAAACGTGTTTTTCAGCAGAAATAAACATGTTTCTGCAAGTTTGGTCAACCCCATGTAAGTTATGGGGCAGTAACAGGACACTATTCAAAACGTGTTTTTCAGCCCGAAATAAACGCGTTTTTTCAGACAACTGAATCCCCATGTAACAGCAAGGCTAACTAGAGCCCACACACTCAGCTCTTAACCCCAGTGTGCAGAAAAGGTCAAAACGTGTTTTTCAGCAGAAATAAACATGTTTCTGCAAGTTTGGTCAACCGCATGTAAGTTATGGGGCAGTAACAGGACACATTTCAAAACGTGTTTTTCAGCCCGAAATAAACGCGTTTTTTCAGACAACTGAATCCCCATGTAACAGCAAGGCTCACTAGAGCCCACACACTCAGCTCTTAACCCCAGTGTGCAGAAAGGGTCAAAACGTGTTTTTCAGCAGAAATAAACATGTTTCTGCAAGTTTGGTCAACCCCATGTAAGTTATGGGGCAGTAACAGGACACTTTTCAAAACGTGTTTTTCAGCCCGAAATAAACGCGTTTTTTCAGACAACTGAATCCCCATGTAACAGCAAGGCTCACTAGAGCCCACACACTCAGCTCTTAACCCCAGTGTGCAGAAAGGGTCAAAACGTGTTTTTCAGCAGAAATAAACATGTTTCTGCCAGTTTGGTCAACCCCATGTAAGTTATGGGGCAGTAACAGGACACTTTTCAAAACGTGTTTTTCAGCCCGAAATAAACACGTTTTTTCAGACAACTGAATCCCCATGTAACAGCAAGGCTCACTAGAGCCCACACACTCAGCTCTTAACCCCAGTGTGCAGAAAGGGTCAAAACGTGTTTTTCAGCAGAAATAAACATGTTTCTGCAAGTTTGGTCAACCCCATGTAAGTTATGGGGCAGTAACAGGACACTTTTCAAAACGTGTTTTTCAGCCCGAAATAAACGCGTTTTTTCAGACAACTGAATCCCCATGTAACAGCAAGGCTAACTAGAGCCCACACACTCAGCTCTTAACCCCATTGTGCAGAAAGGGTCAAAACGTGTTTTTCAGCAGAAATAAACATGTTTCTGCAAGTTTGGTCAACCCCATGTAAGTTATGGGGCAGTAACAGGACACTTTTCAAAACGTGTTTTTCAGCCCGAAATAAACGCGTTTTTTCAGACAACTGAATCCCCATGTAACAGCAAGGCTCACTAGAGCCCACACACTCAGCTCCTAACCTCAGTGTGCAGAAAGGGTCAAAACGTGTTTTTCAGCAGAAATAAACATGTTTCTGCAAGTTTGGTCAACCCCATGTAAGTTATGGGGCAGTAACAGGACACTTTTCAAAACGTGTTTTTCAGCCCGAAATAAACGCGTTTTTTCAGACAACTGAATCCCCATGTAACAGCAAGGCTCACTAGAGCCCACACACTCAGCTCTTAACCCCAGTGTGCAGAAAGGGTCAAAACGTGTTTTTCAGCAGAAATAAACATGTTTCTGCAAGTTTGGTCAACCCCATGTAAGTTATGGGGCAGTAACAAGACACATTTCAAAACGTGTTTTTCAGCCCGAAATAAACGCGTTTTTTCAGACAACTGAATCCCCATGTAACAGCAAGGCTCACTAGAGCCCACACACTCAGCTCTTAACCCCATTGTGCAGAAAGGGTCAAAACGTGTTTTTCAGCAGAAATAAACATGTTTCTGCAAGTTTGGTCAACCCCATGTAAGTTATGGGGCAGTAACAGGACACTTTTCAAAACGTGTTTTTCAGCCCGAAATAAACGCGTTTTTTCAGACAACTGAATCCCCATGTAACAGCAAGGCTAACTAGAGCCCACACACTCAGCTCTTAACCCCAGTGTGCAGAAAAGGTCAAAACGTGTTTTTCAGCAGAAATAAACATGTTTCTGCAAGTTTGGTCAACCGCATGTAAGTTATGGGGCAGTAACAGGACACATTTCAAAACGTGTTTTTCAGCCCGAAATAAACGCGTTTTTTCAGACAACTGAATCCCCATGTAACAGCAAGGCTAACTAGAGCCCACACACTCAGCTCTTAACCCCAGTGTGCAGAAAAGGTCAAAACGTGTTTTTCAGCAGAAATAAACATGTTTCTGCAAGTTTGGTCAACCCCATGTAAGTTATGGGGCAGTAACAGCACACATTTCAAAACGTGTTTTTCAGCCTGAAATAAACACGTTTTTTCAGACAACTGAATCCCCATGTAACAGCAAGGCTCACTAGAGCCCACACACTCAGCTCTTAACCCCAGTGTGCAGAAAGGGTCAAAACGTGTTTTTCAGCAGAAATAAACATGTTTCTGCAAGTTTGGTCAACCCCATGTAAGTTATGGGGCAGTAACAGGACACTTTTCAAAACGTGTTTTTCAGCCCGAAATAAACACGTTTTTTCAGACAACTGAATGCCCATGTAACAGCAAGGCTCACTAGAGCCCACACACTCAGCTCTTAACCCCAGTGTGCAGAAAGGGGCAAAACGTGTTTTTCAGGAGAAATAAACATGTTTCTGCAAGTTTGGTCAACCCCATTTAAGTTATGGGGCAGTAACAGGACACTTTTCAAAACGTGTTTTTCAGCCCGAAATAAACGCGTTTTTTCAGACAACTGAATCCCCATGTAACAGCAAGGCTAACTAGAGCCCACACACTCAGCTCTTAACCCCAGTGTGCAGAAAAGGTCAAAACGTGTTTTTCAGCAGAAATAAACATGTTTCTGCAAGTTTGGTCAACCGCATGTAAGTTATGGGGCAGTAACAGGACACATTTCAAAACGTGTTTTTCAGCCCGAAATAAACGCGTTTTTTCAGACAACTGAATCCCCATGTAACAGCAAGGCTAACTAGAGCCCACACACTCAGCTCTTAACCCCAGTGTGCAGAAAAGGTCAAAACGTGTTTTTCAGCAGAAATAAACATGTTTCTGCAAGTTTGGTCAACCGCATGTAAGTTATGGGGCAGTAACAGGACATATTTCAAAACGTGTTTTTCAGCCCGAAATAAACGCGTTTTTTCAGACAACTGAATCCCCATGTAACAGCAAGGCTCACTAGAGCCCACACACTCAGCTCTTAACCCCAGTGTGCAGAAAGGGTCAAAACGTGTTTTTCAGCAGAAATAAACATGTTTCTGCAAGTTTGGTCAACCCCATGTAAGTTATGGGGCAGTAACAGCACACATTTCAAAACGTGTTTTTCAGCCCGAAATAAACACGTTTTTTCAGACAACTGAATCCCCATGTAACAGCAAGGCTCACTAGAGCCCACACACTCAGCTCTTAACCCCAGTGTGCAGAAAAGGTCAAAACGTGTTTTTCAGCAGAAATAAACATGTTTCTGCAAGTTTGGTCAACCCCATGTAAGTTATGGGGCAGTAACAGCACACATTTCAAAACGTGTTTTTCAGCCCGAAATAAACGCGTTTTTACAGACAACTGAATCCCCATGTAACAGCAAGGCTCACTAGAGCCCACACACTCAGCTCTTAACCCCAGTGTGCAGAAAGGGTCAAAACGTGTTTTTCAGCAGAAATAAACATGTTTCTGCAAGTTTGGTCAACCCCATGTAAGTTATGGGGCAGTAACAGGACACTATTCAAAACGTGTTTTTCAGCCCGAAATAAACGCGTTTTTTCAGACAACTGAATCCCCATGTAACAGCAAGGCTAACTAGAGACCACACACTCAGCTCTTAACCCCAGTGTGCAGAAAAGGTCAAAACGTGTTTTTCAGCAGAAATAAACATGTTTCTGCAAGTTTGGTCAACCGCATGTAAGTTATGGGGCAGTAACAGGACACATTTCAAAACGTGTTTTTCAGCCCGAAATAAACGCGTTTTTTCAGACAACTGAATCCCCATGTAACAGCAAGGCTCACTAGAGCCCACACACTCAGCTCTTAACCCCAGTGTGCAGAAAGGGTCAAAACGTGTTTTTCAGCAGAAATAAACATGTTTCTGCAAGTTTGGTCAACCCCATGTAAGTTATGGGGCAGTAACAGGACACTTTTCAAAACGTGTTTTTCAGCCCGAAATAAACGCGTTTTTTCAGACAACTGAATCCCCATGTAACAGCAAGGCTCACTAGAGCCCACACACTCAGCTCTTAACCCCAGTGTGCAGAAAGGGTCAAAACGTGTTTTTCAGCAGAAATAAACATGTTTCTGCCAGTTTGGTCAACCCCATGTAAGTTATGGGGCAGTAACAGGACACTTTTCAAAACGTGTTTTTCAGCCCGAAATAAACACGTTTTTTCAGACAACTGAATCCCCATGTAACAGCAAGGCTCACTAGAGCCCACACACTCAGCTCTTAACCCCAGTGTGCAGAAAGGGTCAAAACGTGTTTTTCAGCAGAAATAAACATGTTTCTGCAAGTTTGGTCAACCCCATGTAAGTTATGGGGCAGTAACAGGACACTTTTCAAAACGTGTTTTTCAGCCCGAAATAAACGCGTTTTTTCAGACAACTGAATCCCCATGTAACAGCAAGGCTAACTAGAGCCCACACACTCAGCTCTTAACCCCATTGTGCAGAAAGGGTCAAAACGTGTTTTTCAGCAGAAATAAACATGTTTCTGCAAGTTTGGTCAACCCCATGTAAGTTATGGGGCAGTAACAGGACACTTTTCAAAACGTGTTTTTCAGCCCGAAATAAACGCGTTTTTTCAGACAACTGAATCCCCATGTAACAGCAAGGCTCACTAGAGCCCACACACTCAGCTCCTAACCTCAGTGTGCAGAAAGGGTCAAAACGTGTTTTTCAGCAGAAATAAACATGTTTCTGCAAGTTTGGTCAACCCCATGTAAGTTATGGGGCAGTAACAGGACACTTTTCAAAACGTGTTTTTCAGCCCGAAATAAACGCGTTTTTTCAGACAACTGAATCCCCATGTAACAGCAAGGCTCACTAGAGCCCACACACTCAGCTCTTAACCCCAGTGTGCAGAAAGGGTCAAAACGTGTTTTTCAGCAGAAATAAACATGTTTCTGCAAGTTTGGTCAACCCCATGTAAGTTATGGGGCAGTAACAAGACACATTTCAAAACGTGTTTTTCAGCCCGAAATAAACGCGTTTTTTCAGACAACTGAATCCCCATGTAACAGCAAGGCTCACTAGAGCCCACACACTCAGCTCTTAACCCCATTGTGCAGAAAGGGTCAAAACGTGTTTTTCAGCAGAAATAAACATGTTTCTGCAAGTTTGGTCAACCCCATGTAAGTTATGGGGCAGTAACAGGACACTTTTCAAAACGTGTTTTTCAGCCCGAAATAAACGCGTTTTTTCAGACAACTGAATCCCCATGTAACAGCAAGGCTAACTAGAGCCCACACACTCAGCTCTTAACCCCAGTGTGCAGAAAAGGTCAAAACGTGTTTTTCAGCAGAAATAAACATGTTTCTGCAAGTTTGGTCAACCGCATGTAAGTTATGGGGCAGTAACAGGACACATTTCAAAACGTGTTTTTCAGCCCGAAATAAACGCGTTTTTTCAGACAACTGAATCCCCATGTAACAGCAAGGCTAACTAGAGCCCACACACTCAGCTCTTAACCCCAGTGTGCAGAAAAGGTCAAAACGTGTTTTTCAGCAGAAATAAACATGTTTCTGCAAGTTTGGTCAACCGCATGTAAGTTATGGGGCAGTAACAGGACACATTTCAAAACGTGTTTTTCAGCCCGAAATAAACGCGTTTTTTCAGACAACTGAATCCCCATGTAACAGCAAGGCTCACTAGAGCCCACACACTCAGCTCTTAACCCCAGTGTGCAGAAAGGGTCAAAACGTGTTTTTCAGCAGAAATAAACATGTTTCTGCAAGTTTGGTCAACCCCATGTAAGTTATGGGGCAGTAACAGCACACATTTCAAAACGTGTTTTTCAGCCTGAAATAAACACGTTTTTTCAGACAACTGAATCCCCATGTAACAGCAAGGCTCACTAGAGCCCACACACTCAGCTCTTAACCCCAGTGTGCAGAAAGGGTCAAAACGTGTTTTTCAGCAGAAATAAACATGTTTCTGCAAGTTTGGTCAACCCCATGTAAGTTATGGGGCAGTAACAGGACACTTTTCAAAACGTGTTTTTCAGCCCGAAATAAACACGTTTTTTCAGACAACTGAATGCCCATGTAACAGCAAGGCTCACTAGAGCCCACACACTCAGCTCTTAACCCCAGTGTGCAGAAAGGGGCAAAACGTGTTTTTCAGGAGAAATAAACATGTTTCTGCAAGTTTGGTCAACCCCATGTAAGTTATGGGGCAGTAACAGGACACTTTTCAAAACGTGTTTTTCAGCCCGAAATAAACGCGTTTTTTCAGACAACTGAATCCCCATGTAACAGCAAGGCTAACTAGAGCCCACACACTCAGCTCTTAACCCCATTGTGCAGAAAGGGTCAAAACGTGTTTTTCAGCAGAAATAAACATGTTTCTGCAAGTTTGGTCAACCCCATGTAAGTTATGGGGCAGTAACAGGACACTTTTCAAAACGTGTTTTTCAGCCCGAAATAAACGCGTTTTTTCAGACAACTGAATCCCCATGTAACAGCAAGGCTCACTAGAGCCCACACACTCAGCTCCTAACCTCAGTGTGCAGAAAGGGTCAAAACGTGTTTTTCAGCAGAAATAAACATGTTTCTGCAAGTTTGGTCAACCCCATGTAAGTTATGGGGCAGTAACAGGACACTTTTCAAAACGTGTTTTTCAGCCCGAAATAAACGCGTTTTTTCAGACAACTGAATCCCCATGTAACAGCAAGGCTCACTAGAGCCCACACACTCAGCTCTTAACCCCAGTGTGCAGAAAGGGTCAAAACGTGTTTTTCAGCAGAAATAAACATGTTTCTGCAAGTTTGGTCAACCCCATGTAAGTTATGGGGCAGTAACAAGACACATTTCAAAACGTGTTTTTCAGCCCGAAATAAACGCGTTTTTTCAGACAACTGAATCCCCATGTAACAGCAAGGCTCACTAGAGCCCACACACTCAGCTCTTAACCCCATTGTGCAGAAAGGGTCAAAACGTGTTTTTCAGCAGAAATAAACATGTTTCTGCAAGTTTGGTCAACCCCATGTAAGTTATGGGGCAGTAACAGGACACTTTTCAAAACGTGTTTTTCAGCCCGAAATAAACGCGTTTTTTCAGACAACTGAATCCCCATGTAACAGCAAGGCTAACTAGAGCCCACACACTCAGCTCTTAACCCCAGTGTGCAGAAAAGGTCAAAACGTGTTTTTCAGCAGAAATAAACATGTTTCTGCAAGTTTGGTCAACCGCATGTAAGTTATGGGGCAGTAACAGGACACATTTCAAAACGTGTTTTTCAGCCCGAAATAAACGCGTTTTTTCAGACAACTGAATCCCCATGTAACAGCAAGGCTAACTAGAGCCCACACACTCAGCTCTTAACCCCAGTGTGCAGAAAAGGTCAAAACGTGTTTTTCAGCAGAAATAAACATGTTTCTGCAAGTTTGGTCAACCGCATGTAAGTTATGGGGCAGTAACAGGACACATTTCAAAACGTGTTTTTCAGCCCGAAATAAACGCGTTTTTTCAGACAACTGAATCCCCATGTAACAGCAAGGCTCACTAGAGCCCACACACTCAGCTCTTAACCCCAGTGTGCAGAAAGGGTCAAAACGTGTTTTTCAGCAGAAATAAACATGTTTCTGCAAGTTTGGTCAACCCCATGTAAGTTATGGGGCAGTAACAGCACACATTTCAAAACGTGTTTTTCAGCCTGAAATAAACACGTTTTTTCAGACAACTGAATCCCCATGTAACAGCAAGGCTCACTAGAGCCCACACACTCAGCTCTTAACCCCAGTGTGCAGAAAGGGTCAAAACGTGTTTTTCAGCAGAAATAAACATGTTTCTGCAAGTTTGGTCAACCCCATGTAAGTTATGGGGCAGTAACAGGACACTTTTCAAAACGTGTTTTTCAGCCCGAAATAAACACGTTTTTTCAGACAACTGAATGCCCATGTAACAGCAAGGCTCACTAGAGCCCACACACTCAGCTCTTAACCCCAGTGTGCAGAAAGGGGCAAAACGTGTTTTTCAGGAGAAATAAACATGTTTCTGCAAGTTTGGTCAACCCCATGTAAGTTATGGGGCAGTAACAGGACACTTTTCAAAACGTGTTTTTCAGCCCGAAATAAACGCGTTTTTTCAGACAACTGAATCCCCATGTAACAGCAAGGCTAACTAGAGCCCACACACTCAGCTCTTAACCCCAGTGTGCAGAAAAGGTCAAAACGTGTTTTTCAGCAGAAATAAACATGTTTCTGCAAGTTTGGTCAACCGCATGTAAGTTATGGGGCAGTAACAGGACACATTTCAAAACGTGTTTTTCAGCCCGAAATAAACGCGTTTTTTCAGACAACTGAATCCCCATGTAACAGCAAGGCTAACTAGAGCCCACACACTCAGCTCTTAACCCCAGTGTGCAGAAAAGGTCAAAACGTGTTTTTCAGCAGAAATAAACATGTTTCTGCAAGTTTGGTCAACCGCATGTAAGTTATGGGGCAGTAACAGGACATATTTCAAAACGTGTTTTTCAGCCCGAAATAAACGCGTTTTTTCAGACAACTGAATCCCCATGTAACAGCAAGGCTCACTAGAGCCCACACACTCAGCTCTTAACCCCAGTGTGCAGAAAGGGTCAAAACGTGTTTTTCAGCAGAAATAAACATGTTTCTGCAAGTTTGGTCAACCCCATGTAAGTTATGGGGCAGTAACAGCACACATTTCAAAACGTGTTTTTCAGCCCGAAATAAACACGTTTTTTCAGACAACTGAATCCCCATGTAACAGCAAGGCTCACTAGAGCCCACACACTCAGCTCTTAACCCCAGTGTGCAGAAAAGGTCAAAACGTGTTTTTCAGCAGAAATAAACATGTTTCTGCAAGTTTGGTCAACCCCATGTAAGTTATGGGGCAGTAACAGCACACATTTCAAAACGTGTTTTTCAGCCCGAAATAAACGCGTTTTTACAGACAACTGAATCCCCATGTAACAGCAAGGCTCACTAGAGCCCACACACTGAGCTCTTAACCCCAGTGTGCAGAAAGGGTCAAAACGTGTTTTTCAGCAGAAATAAACATGTTTCTGCAAGTTTGGTCAACCCCATGTAAGTTATGGGGCAGTAACAGGACACTATTCAAAACGTGTTTTTCAGCCCGAAATAAACGCGTTTTTTCAGACAACTGAATCCCCATGTAACAGCAAGGCTAACTAGAGCCCACACACTCAGCTCTTAACCCCAGTGTGCAGAAAAGGTCAAAACGTGTTTTTCAGCAGAAATAAACATGTTTCTGCAAGTTTGGTCAACCGCATGTAAGTTATGGGGCAGTAACAGGACACATTTCAAAACGTGTTTTTCAGCCCGAAATAAACGCGTTTTTTCAGACAACTGAATCCCCATGTAACAGCAAGGCTCACTAGAGCCCACACACTCAGCTCTTAACCCCAGTGTGCAGAAAGGGTCAAAACGTGTTTTTCAGCAGAAATAAACATGTTTCTGCAAGTTTGGTCAACCCCATGTAAGTTATGGGGCAGTAACAGGACACTTTTCAAAACGTGTTTTTCAGCCCGAAATAAACGCGTTTTTTCAGACAACTGAATCCCCATGTAACAGCAAGGCTCACTAGAGCCCACACACTCAGCTCTTAACCCCAGTGTGCAGAAAGGGTCAAAACGTGTTTTTCAGCAGAAATAAACATGTTTCTGCCAGTTTGGTCAACCCCATGTAAGTTATGGGGCAGTAACAGGACACTTTTCAAAACGTGTTTTTCAGCCCGAAATAAACACGTTTTTTCAGACAACTGAATCCCCATGTAACAGCAAGGCTCACTAGAGCCCACACACTCAGCTCTTAACCCCAGTGTGCAGAAAGGGTCAAAACGTGTTTTTCAGCAGAAATAAACATGTTTCTGCAAGTTTGGTCAACCCCATGTAAGTTATGGGGCAGTAACAGGACACTTTTCAAAACGTGTTTTTCAGCCCGAAATAAACGCGTTTTTTCAGACAACTGAATCCCCATGTAACAGCAAGGCTAACTAGAGCCCACACACTCAGCTCTTAACCCCATTGTGCAGAAAGGGTCAAAACGTGTTTTTCAGCAGAAATAAACATGTTTCTGCAAGTTTGGTCAACCCCATGTAAGTTATGGGGCAGTAACAGGACACTTTTCAAAACGTGTTTTTCAGCCCGAAATAAACGCGTTTTTTCAGACAACTGAATCCCCATGTAACAGCAAGGCTCACTAGAGCCCACACACTCAGCTCCTAACCTCAGTGTGCAGAAAGGGTCAAAACGTGTTTTTCAGCAGAAATAAACATGTTTCTGCAAGTTTGGTCAACCCCATGTAAGTTATGGGGCAGTAACAGGACACTTTTCAAAACGTGTTTTTCAGCCCGAAATAAACGCGTTTTTTCAGACAGCTGAATCCCCATGTAACAGCAAGGCTCACTAGAGCCCACACACTCAGCTCTTAACCCCAGTGTGCAGAAAGGGTCAAAACGTGTTTTTCAGCAGAAATAAACATGTTTCTGCAAGTTTGGTCAACCCCATGTAAGTTATGGGGCAGTAACAAGACACATTTCAAAACGTGTTTTTCAGCCCGAAATAAACGCGTTTTTTCAGACAACTGAATCCCCATGTAACAGCAAGGCTCACTAGAGCCCACACACTCAGCTCTTAACCCCATTGTGCAGAAAGGGTCAAAACGTGTTTTTCAGCAGAAATAAACATGTTTCTGCAAGTTTGGTCAACCCCATGTAAGTTATGGGGCAGTAACAGGACACTTTTCAAAACGTGTTTTTCAGCCCGAAATAAACGCGTTTTTTCAGACAACTGAATCCCCATGTAACAGCAAGGCTAACTAGAGCCCACACACTCAGCTCTTAACCCCAGTGTGCAGAAAAGGTCAAAACGTGTTTTTCAGCAGAAATAAACATGTTTCTGCAAGTTTGGTCAACCGCATGTAAGTTATGGGGCAGTAACAGGACACATTTCAAAACGTGTTTTTCAGCCCGAAATAAACGCGTTTTTTCAGACAACTGAATCCCCATGTAACAGCAAGGCTAACTAGAGCCCACACACTCAGCTCTTAACCCCAGTGTGCAGAAAAGGTCAAAACGTGTTTTTCAGCAGAAATAAACATGTTTCTGCAAGTTTGGTCAACCCCATGTAAGTTATGGGGCAGTAACAGCACACATTTCAAAACGTGTTTTTCAGCCTGAAATAAACACGTTTTTTCAGACAACTGAATCCCCATGTAACAGCAAGGCTCACTAGAGCCCACACACTCAGCTCTTAACCCCAGTGTGCAGAAAGGGTCAAAACGTGTTTTTCAGCAGAAATAAACATGTTTCTGCAAGTTTGGTCAACCCCATGTAAGTTATGGGGCAGTAACAGGACACTTTTCAAAACGTGTTTTTCAGCCCGAAATAAACACGTTTTTTCAGACAACTGAATGCCCATGTAACAGCAAGGCTCACTAGAGCCCACACACTCAGCTCTTAACCCCAGTGTGCAGAAAAGGTCAAAACGTGTTTTTCAGCAGAAATAAACATGTTTCTGCAAGTTTGGTCAACCGCATGTAAGTTATGGGGCAGTAACAGGACACATTTCAAAACGTGTTTTTCAGCCCGAAATAAACGCGTTTTTTCAGACAACTGAATCCCCATGTAACAGCAAGGCTAACTAGAGCCCACACACTCAGCTCTTAACCCCAGTGTGCAGAAAAGGTCAAAACGTGTTTTTCAGCAGAAATAAACATGTTTCTGCAAGTTTGGTCAACCGCATGTAAGTTATGGGGCAGTAACAGGACATATTTCAAAACGTGTTTTTCAGCCCGAAATAAACGCGTTTTTTCAGACAACTGAATCCCCATGTAACAGCAAGGCTCACTAGAGCCCACACACTCAGCTCTTAACCCCAGTGTGCAGAAAGGGTCAAAACGTGTTTTTCAGCAGAAATAAACATGTTTCTGCAAGTTTGGTCAACCCCATGTAAGTTATGGGGCAGTAACAGCACACATTTCAAAACGTGTTTTTCAGCCCGAAATAAACACGTTTTTTCAGACAACTGAATCCCCATGTAACAGCAAGGCTCACTAGAGCCCACACACTCAGCTCTTAACCCCAGTGTGCAGAAAAGGTCAAAACGTGTTTTTCAGCAGAAATAAACATGTTTCTGCAAGTTTGGTCAACCCCATGTAAGTTATGGGGCAGTAACAGCACACATTTCAAAACGTGTTTTTCAGCCCGAAATAAACGCGTTTTTACAGACAACTGAATCCCCATGTAACAGCAAGGCTCACTAGAGCCCACACACTGAGCTCTTAACCCCAGTGTGCAGAAAGGGTCAAAACGTGTTTTTCAGCAGAAATAAACATGTTTCTGCAAGTTTGGTCAACCCCATGTAAGTTATGGGGCAGTAACAGGACACTATTCAAAACGTGTTTTTCAGCCCGAAATAAACGCGTTTTTTCAGACAACTGAATCCCCATGTAACAGCAAGGCTAACTAGAGCCCACACACTCAGCTCTTAACCCCAGTGTGCAGAAAAGGTCAAAACGTGTTTTTCAGCAGAAATAAACATGTTTCTGCAAGTTTGGTCAACCGCATGTAAGTTATGGGGCAGTAACAGGACACATTTCAAAACGTGTTTTTCAGCCCGAAATAAACGCGTTTTTTCAGACAACTGAATCCCCATGTAACAGCAAGGCTCACTAGAGCCCACACACTCAGCTCTTAACCCCAGTGTGCAGAAAGGGTCAAAACGTGTTTTTCAGCAGAAATAAACATGTTTCTGCAAGTTTGGTCAACCCCATGTAAGTTATGGGGCAGTAACAGGACACTTTTCAAAACGTGTTTTTCAGCCCGAAATAAACGCGTTTTTTCAGACAACTGAATCCCCATGTAACAGCAAGGCTCACTAGAGCCCACACACTCAGCTCTTAACCCCAGTGTGCAGAAAGGGTCAAAACGTGTTTTTCAGCAGAAATAAACATGTTTCTGCCAGTTTGGTCAACCCCATGTAAGTTATGGGGCAGTAACAGGACACTTTTCAAAACGTGTTTTTCAGCCCGAAATAAACACGTTTTTTCAGACAACTGAATCCCCATGTAACAGCAAGGCTCACTAGAGCCCACACACTCAGCTCTTAACCCCAGTGTGCAGAAAGGGTCAAAACGTGTTTTTCAGCAGAAATAAACATGTTTCTGCAAGTTTGGTCAACCCCATGTAAGTTATGGGGCAGTAACAGGACACTTTTCAAAACGTGTTTTTCAGCCCGAAATAAACGCGTTTTTTCAGACAACTGAATCCCCATGTAACAGCAAGGCTAACTAGAGCCCACACACTCAGCTCTTAACCCCATTGTGCAGAAAGGGTCAAAACGTGTTTTTCAGCAGAAATAAACATGTTTCTGCAAGTTTGGTCAACCCCATGTAAGTTATGGGGCAGTAACAGGACACTTTTCAAAACGTGTTTTTCAGCCCGAAATAAACGCGTTTTTTCAGACAACTGAATCCCCATGTAACAGCAAGGCTCACTAGAGCCCACACACTCAGCTCCTAACCTCAGTGTGCAGAAAGGGTCAAAACGTGTTTTTCAGCAGAAATAAACATGTTTCTGCAAGTTTGGTCAACCCCATGTAAGTTATGGGGCAGTAACAGGACACTTTTCAAAACGTGTTTTTCAGCCCGAAATAAACGCGTTTTTTCAGACAACTGAATCCCCATGTAACAGCAAGGCTCACTAGAGCCCACACACTCAGCTCTTAACCCCAGTGTGCAGAAAGGGTCAAAACGTGTTTTTCAGCAGAAATAAACATGTTTCTGCAAGTTTGGTCAACCCCATGTAAGTTATGGGGCAGTAACAAGACACATTTCAAAACGTGTTTTTCAGCCCGAAATAAACGCGTTTTTTCAGACAACTGAATCCCCATGTAACAGCAAGGCTCACTAGAGCCCACACACTCAGCTCTTAACCCCATTGTGCAGAAAGGGTCAAAACGTGTTTTTCAGCAGAAATAAACATGTTTCTGCAAGTTTGGTCAACCCCATGTAAGTTATGGGGCAGTAACAGGACACTTTTCAAAACGTGTTTTTCAGCCCGAAATAAACGCGTTTTTTCAGACAACTGAATCCCCATGTAACAGCAAGGCTAACTAGAGCCCACACACTCAGCTCTTAACCCCAGTGTGCAGAAAAGGTCAAAACGTGTTTTTCAGCAGAAATAAACATGTTTCTGCAAGTTTGGTCAACCGCATGTAAGTTATGGGGCAGTAACAGGACACATTTCAAAACGTGTTTTTCAGCCCGAAATAAACGCGTTTTTTCAGACAACTGAATCCCCATGTAACAGCAAGGCTAACTAGAGCCCACACACTCAGCTCTTAACCCCAGTGTGCAGAAAAGGTCAAAACGTGTTTTTCAGCAGAAATAAACATGTTTCTGCAAGTTTGGTCAACCCCATGTAAGTTATGGGGCAGTAACAGCACACATTTCAAAACGTGTTTTTCAGCCTGAAATAAACACGTTTTTTCAGACAACTGAATCCCCATGTAACAGCAAGGCTCACTAGAGCCCACACACTCAGCTCTTAACCCCAGTGTGCAGAAAGGGTCAAAACGTGTTTTTCAGCAGAAATAAACATGTTTCTGCAAGTTTGGTCAACCCCATGTAAGTTATGGGGCAGTAACAGGACACTTTTCAAAACGTGTTTTTCAGCCCGAAATAAACACGTTTTTTCAGACAACTGAATGCCCATGTAACAGCAAGGCTCACTAGAGCCCACACACTCAGCTCTTAACCCCAGTGTGCAGAAAGGGGCAAAACGTGTTTTTCAGGAGAAATAAACATGTTTCTGCAAGTTTGGTCAACCCCATTTAAGTTATGGGGCAGTAACAGGACACTTTTCAAAACGTGTTTTTCAGCCCGAAATAAACGCGTTTTTTCAGACAACTGAATCCCCATGTAACAGCAAGGCTAACTAGAGCCCACACACTCAGCTCTTAACCCCAGTGTGCAGAAAAGGTCAAAACGTGTTTTTCAGCAGAAATAAACATGTTTCTGCAAGTTTGGTCAACCGCATGTAAGTTATGGGGCAGTAACAGGACACATTTCAAAACGTGTTTTTCAGCCCGAAATAAACGCGTTTTTTCAGACAACTGAATCCCCATGTAACAGCAAGGCTAACTAGAGCCCACACACTCAGCTCTTAACCCCAGTGTGCAGAAAAGGTCAAAACGTGTTTTTCAGCAGAAATAAACATGTTTCTGCAAGTTTGGTCAACCGCATGTAAGTTATGGGGCAGTAACAGGACATATTTCAAAACGTGTTTTTCAGCCCGAAATAAACGCGTTTTTTCAGACAACTGAATCCCCATGTAACAGCAAGGCTCACTAGAGCCCACACACTCAGCTCTTAACCCCAGTGTGCAGAAAGGGTCAAAACGTGTTTTTCAGCAGAAATAAACATGTTTCTGCAAGTTTGGTCAACCCCATGTAAGTTATGGGGCAGTAACAGCACACATTTCAAAACGTGTTTTTCAGCCCGAAATAAACACGTTTTTTCAGACAACTGAATCCCCATGTAACAGCAAGGCTCACTAGAGCCCACACACTCAGCTCTTAACCCCAGTGTGCAGAAAAGGTCAAAACGTGTTTTTCAGCAGAAATAAACATGTTTCTGCAAGTTTGGTCAACCCCATGTAAGTTATGGGGCAGTAACAGCACACATTTCAAAACGTGTTTTTCAGCCCGAAATAAACGCGTTTTTACAGACAACTGAATCCCCATGTAACAGCAAGGCTCACTAGAGCCCACACACTCAGCTCTTAACCCCAGTGTGCAGAAAGGGTCAAAACGTGTTTTTCAGCAGAAATAAACATGTTTCTGCAAGTTTGGTCAACCCCATGTAAGTTATGGGGCAGTAACAGGACACTATTCAAAACGTGTTTTTCAGCCCGAAATAAACGCGTTTTTTCAGACAACTGAATCCCCATGTAACAGCAAGGCTAACTAGAGCCCACACACTCAGCTCTTAACCCCAGTGTGCAGAAAAGGTCAAAACGTGTTTTTCAGCAGAAATAAACATGTTTCTGCAAGTTTGGTCAACCGCATGTAAGTTATGGGGCAGTAACAGGACACATTTCAAAACGTGTTTTTCAGCCCGAAATAAACGCGTTTTTTCAGACAACTGAATCCCCATGTAACAGCAAGGCTCACTAGAGCCCACACACTCAGCTCTTAACCCCAGTGTGCAGAAAGGGTCAAAACGTGTTTTTCAGCAGAAATAAACATGTTTCTGCAAGTTTGGTCAACCCCATGTAAGTTATGGGGCAGTAACAGGACACTTTTCAAAACGTGTTTTTCAGCCCGAAATAAACGCGTTTTTTCAGACAACTGAATCCCCATGTAACAGCAAGGCTCACTAGAGCCCACACACTCAGCTCTTAACCCCAGTGTGCAGAAAGGGTCAAAACGTGTTTTTCAGCAGAAATAAACATGTTTCTGCCAGTTTGGTCAACCCCATGTAAGTTATGGGGCAGTAACAGGACACTTTTCAAAACGTGTTTTTCAGCCCGAAATAAACACGTTTTTTCAGACAACTGAATCCCCATGTAACAGCAAGGCTCACTAGAGCCCACACACTCAGCTCTTAACCCCAGTGTGCAGAAAGGGTCAAAACGTGTTTTTCAGCAGAAATAAACATGTTTCTGCAAGTTTGGTCAACCCCATGTAAGTTATGGGGCAGTAACAGGACACTTTTCAAAACGTGTTTTTCAGCCCGAAATAAACGCGTTTTTTCAGACAACTGAATCCCCATGTAACAGCAAGGCTAACTAGAGCCCACACACTCAGCTCTTAACCCCATTGTGCAGAAAGGGTCAAAACGTGTTTTTCAGCAGAAATAAACATGTTTCTGCAAGTTTGGTCAACCCCATGTAAGTTATGGGGCAGTAACAGGACACTTTTCAAAACGTGTTTTTCAGCCCGAAATAAACGCGTTTTTTCAGACAACTGAATCCCCATGTAACAGCAAGGCTAACTAGAGCCCACACACTCAGCTCCTAACCTCAGTGTGCAGAAAGGGTCAAAACGTGTTTTTCAGCAGAAATAAACATGTTTCTGCAAGTTTGGTCAACCCCATGTAAGTTATGGGGCAGTAACAGGACACTTTTCAAAACGTGTTTTTCAGCCCGAAATAAACGCGTTTTTTCAGACAACTGAATCCCCATGTAACAGCAAGGCTCACTAGAGCCCACACACTCAGCTCTTAACCCCAGTGTGCAGAAAGGGTCAAAACGTGTTTTTCAGCAGAAATAAACATGTTTCTGCAAGTTTGGTCAACCCCATGTAAGTTATGGGGCAGTAACAAGACACATTTCAAAACGTGTTTTTCAGCCCGAAATAAACGCGTTTTTTCAGACAACTGAATCCCCATGTAACAGCAAGGCTCACTAGAGCCCACACACTCAGCTCTTAACCCCATTGTGCAGAAAGGGTCAAAACGTGTTTTTCAGCAGAAATAAACATGTTTCTGCAAGTTTGGTCAACCCCATGTAAGTTATGGGGCAGTAACAGCACACATTTCAAAACGTGTTTTTCAGCCTGAAATAAACACGTTTTTTCAGACAACTGAATCCCCATGTAACAGCAAGGCTCACTAGAGCCCACACACTCAGCTCTTAACCCCAGTGTGCAGAAAGGGTCAAAACGTGTTTTTCAGCAGAAATAAACATGTTTCTGCAAGTTTGGTCAACCCCATGTAAGTTATGGGGCAGTAACAGGACACTTTTCAAAACGTGTTTTTCAGCCCGAAATAAACACGTTTTTTCAGACAACTGAATGCCCATGTAACAGCAAGGCTCACTAGAGCCCACACACTCAGCTCTTAACCCCAGTGTGCAGAAAGGGGCAAAACGTGTTTTTCAGGAGAAATAAACATGTTTCTGCAAGTTTGGTCAACCCCATGTAAGTTATGGGGCAGTAACAGGACACTTTTCAAAACGTGTTTTTCAGCCCGAAATAAACGCGTTTTTTCAGACAACTGAATCCCCATGTAACAGCAAGGCTAACTAGAGCCCACACACTCAGCTCTTAACCCCAGTGTGCAGAAAAGGTCAAAACGTGTTTTTCAGCAGAAATAAACATGTTTCTGCAAGTTTGGTCAACCGCATGTAAGTTATGGGGCAGTAACAGGACACATTTCAAAACGTGTTTTTCAGCCCGAAATAAACGCGTTTTTTCAGACAACTGAATCCCCATGTAACAGCAAGGCTAACTAGAGCCCACACACTCAGCTCTTAACCCCAGTGTGCAGAAAAGGTCAAAACGTGTTTTTCAGCAGAAATAAACATGTTTCTGCAAGTTTGGTCAACCGCATGTAAGTTATGGGGCAGTAACAGGACATATTTCAAAACGTGTTTTTCAGCCCGAAATAAACGCGTTTTTTCAGACAACTGAATCCCCATGTAACAGCAAGGCTCACTAGAGCCCACACACTCAGCTCTTAACCCCAGTGTGCAGAAAGGGTCAAAACGTGTTTTTCAGCAGAAATAAACATGTTTCTGCAAGTTTGGTCAACCCCATGTAAGTTATGGGGCAGTAACAGCACACATTTCAAAACGTGTTTTTCAGCCCGAAATAAACACGTTTTTTCAGACAACTGAATCCCCATGTAACAGCAAGGCTCACTAGAGCCCACACACTCAGCTCTTAACCCCAGTGTGCAGAAAAGGTCAAAACGTGTTTTTCAGCAGAAATAAACATGTTTCTGCAAGTTTGGTCAACCCCATGTAAGTTATGGGGCAGTAACAGCACACATTTCAAAACGTGTTTTTCAGCCCGAAATAAACGCGTTTTTACAGACAACTGAATCCCCATGTAACAGCAAGGCTCACTAGAGCCCACACACTCAGCTCTTAACCCCAGTGTGCAGAAAGGGTCAAAACGTGTTTTTCAGCAGAAATAAACATGTTTCTGCAAGTTTGGTCAACCCCATGTAAGTTATGGGGCAGTAACAGGACACTATTCAAAACGTGTTTTTCAGCCCGAAATAAACGCGTTTTTTCAGACAACTGAATCCCCATGTAACAGCAAGGCTAACTAGAGCCCACACACTCAGCTCTTAACCCCAGTGTGCAGAAAAGGTCAAAACGTGTTTTTCAGCAGAAATAAACATGTTTCTGCAAGTTTGGTCAACCGCATGTAAGTTATGGGGCAGTAACAGGACACATTTCAAAACGTGTTTTTCAGCCCGAAATAAACGCGTTTTTTCAGACAACTGAATCCCCATGTAACAGCAAGGCTCACTAGAGCCCACACACTCAGCTCTTAACCCCAGTGTGCAGAAAGGGTCAAAACGTGTTTTTCAGCAGAAATAAACATGTTTCTGCAAGTTTGGTCAACCCCATGTAAGTTATGGGGCAGTAACAGGACACTTTTCAAAACGTGTTTTTCAGCCCGAAATAAACGCGTTTTTTCAGACAACTGAATCCCCATGTAACAGCAAGGCTCACTAGAGCCCACACACTCAGCTCTTAACCCCAGTGTGCAGAAAGGGTCAAAACGTGTTTTTCAGCAGAAATAAACATGTTTCTGCCAGTTTGGTCAACCCCATGTAAGTTATGGGGCAGTAACAGGACACTTTTCAAAACGTGTTTTTCAGCCCGAAATAAACACGTTTTTTCAGACAACTGAATCCCCATGTAACAGCAAGGCTCACTAGAGCCCACACACTCAGCTCTTAACCCCAGTGTGCAGAAAGGGTCAAAACGTGTTTTTCAGCAGAAATAAACATGTTTCTGCAAGTTTGGTCAACCCCATGTAAGTTATGGGGCAGTAACAGGACACTTTTCAAAACGTGTTTTTCAGCCCGAAATAAACGCGTTTTTTCAGACAACTGAATCCCCATGTAACAGCAAGGCTAACTAGAGCCCACACACTCAGCTCTTAACCCCATTGTGCAGAAAGGGTCAAAACGTGTTTTTCAGCAGAAATAAACATGTTTCTGCAAGTTTGGTCAACCCCATGTAAGTTATGGGGCAGTAACAGGACACTTTTCAAAACGTGTTTTTCAGCCCGAAATAAACGCGTTTTTTCAGACAACTGAATCCCCATGTAACAGCAAGGCTCACTAGAGCCCACACACTCAGCTCCTAACCTCAGTGTGCACAAAGGGTCAAAACGTGTTTTTCAGCAGAAATAAACATGTTTCTGCAAGTTTGGTCAACCCCATGTAAGTTATGGGGCAGTAACAGGACACTTTTCAAAACGTGTTTTTCAGCCCGAAATAAACGCGTTTTTTCAGACAACTGAATCCCCATGTAACAGCAAGGCTCACTAGAGCCCACACACTCAGCTCTTAACCCCAGTGTGCAGAAAGGGTCAAAACGTGTTTTTCAGCAGAAATAAACATGTTTCTGCAAGTTTGGTCAACCCCATGTAAGTTATGGGGCAGTAACAAGACACATTTCAAAACGTGTTTTTCAGCCCGAAATAAACGCGTTTTTTCAGACAACTGAATCCCCATGTAACAGCAAGGCTCACTAGAGCCCACACACTCAGCTCTTAACCCCATTGTGCAGAAAGGGTCAAAACGTGTTTTTCAGCAGAAATAAACATGTTTCTGCAAGTTTGGTCAACCCCATGTAAGTTATGGGGCAGTAACAGGACACTTTTCAAAACGTGTTTTTCAGCCCGAAATAAACGCGTTTTTTCAGACAACTGAATCCCCATGTAACAGCAAGGCTAACTAGAGCCCACACACTCAGCTCTTAACCCCAGTGTGCAGAAAAGGTCAAAACGTGTTTTTCAGCAGAAATAAACATGTTTCTGCAAGTTTGGTCAACCGCATGTAAGTTATGGGGCAGTAACAGGACACATTTCAAAACGTGTTTTTCAGCCCGAAATAAACGCGTTTTTTCAGACAACTGAATCCCCATGTAACAGCAAGGCTAACTAGAGCCCACACACTCAGCTCTTAACCCCAGTGTGCAGAAAAGGTCAAAACGTGTTTTTCAGCAGAAATAAACATGTTTCTGCAAGTTTGGTCAACCGCATGTAAGTTATGGGGCAGTAACAGGACACATTTCAAAACGTGTTTTTCAGCCCGAAATAAACGCGTTTTTTCAGACAACTGAATCCCCATGTAACAGCAAGGCTCACTAGAGCCCACACACTCAGCTCTTAACCCCAGTGTGCAGAAAGGGTCAAAACGTGTTTTTCAGCAGAAATAAACATGTTTCTGCAAGTTTGGTCAACCCCATGTAAGTTATGGGGCAGTAACAGCACACATTTCAAAACGTGTTTTTCAGCCTGAAATAAACACGTTTTTTCAGACAACTGAATCCCCATGTAACAGCAAGGCTCACTAGAGCCCACACACTCAGCTCTTAACCCCAGTGTGCAGAAAGGGTCAAAACGTGTTTTTCAGCAGAAATAAACATGTTTCTGCAAGTTTGGTCAACCCCATGTAAGTTATGGGGCAGTAACAGGACACTTTTCAAAACGTGTTTTTCAGCCCGAAATAAACACGTTTTTTCAGACAACTGAATGCCCATGTAACAGCAAGGCTCACTAGAGCCCACACACTCAGCTCTTAACCCCAGTGTGCAGAAAGGGGCAAAACGTGTTTTTCAGGAGAAATAAACATGTTTCTGCAAGTTTGGTCAACCGCATGTAAGTTATGGGGCAGTAACAGGACACATTTCAAAACGTGTTTTTCAGCCCGAAATAAACGCGTTTTTTCAGACAACTGAATCCCCATGTAACAGCAAGGCTAACTAGAGCCCACACACTCAGCTCTTAACCCCAGTGTGCAGAAAAGGTCAAAACGTGTTTTTCAGCAGAAATAAACATGTTTCTGCAAGTTTGGTCAACCGCATGTAAGTTATGGGGCAGTAACAGGACACATTTCAAAACGTGTTTTTCAGCCCGAAATAAACGCGTTTTTTCAGACAACTGAATCCCCATGTAACAGCAAGGCTCACTAGAGCCCACACACTCAGCTCTTAACCCCAGTGTGCAGAAAGGGTCAAAACGTGTTTTTCAGCAGAAATAAACATGTTTCTGCAAGTTTGGTCAACCCCATGTAAGTTATGGGGCAGTAACAGCACACATTTCAAAACGTGTTTTTCAGCCCGAAATAAACACGTTTTTTCAGACAACTGAATCCCCATGTAACAGCAAGGCTCACTAGAGCCCACACACTCAGCTCTTAACCCCAGTGTGCAGAAAAGGTCAAAACGTGTTTTTCAGCAGAAATAAACATGTTTCTGCAAGTTTGGTCAACCCCATGTAAGTTATGGGGCAGTAACAGCACACATTTCAAAACGTGTTTTTCAGCCCGAAATAAACGCGTTTTTTCAGACAACTGAATCCCCATGTAACAGCAAGGCTCACTAGAGCCCACACACTCAGCTCTTAACCCCAGTGTGCAGAAAGGGTCAAAACGTGTTTTTCAGCAGAAATAAACATGTTTCTGCAAGTTTGGTCAACCCCATGTAAGTTATGGGGCAGTAACAGGACACTTTTCAAAACGTGTTTTTCAGCCCGAAATAAACGCGTTTTTTCAGACAACTGAATCCCCATGTAACAGCAAGGCTCACTAGAGCCCACACACTCAGCTCCTAACCTCAGTGTGCAGAAAGGGTCAAAACGTGTTTTTCAGCAGAAATAAACATGTTTCTGCAAGTTTGGTCAACCCCATGTAAGTTATGGGGCAGTAACAGGACACTTTTCAAAACGTGTTTTTCAGCCCGAAATAAACGCGTTTTTTCAGACAACTGAATCCCCATGTAACAGCAAGGCTCACTAGAGCCCACACACTCAGCTCTTAACCCCAGTGTGCAGAAAGGGTCAAAACGTGTTTTTCAGCAGAAATAAACATGTTTCTGCAAGTTTGGTCAACCCCATGTAAGTTATGGGGCAGTAACAGGACACTTTTCAAAACGTGTTTTTCAGCCCAAAATAAACGCGTTTTTTCAGACAACTGAATCCCCATGTAACAGCAAGGCTCACTAGAGCCCACACACTCAGCTCTTAACCCCAGTGTGCAGAAAGGGTCAAAACGTGTTTTTCAGCAGAAATAAACATGTTTCTGCCAGTTTGGTCAACCCCATGTAAGTTATGGGGCAGTAACAGCACACATTTCAAAACGTGTTTTTCAGCCCGAAATAAACGCGTTTTTACAGACAACTGAATCCCCATGTAACAGCAAGGCTCACTAGAGCCCACACACTCAGCTCTTAACCCCAGTGTGCAGAAAGGGTCAAAACGTGTTTTTCAGCAGAAATAAACATGTTTCTGCAAGTTTGGTCAACCCCATGTAAGTTATGGGGCAGTAACAGGACACTATTCAAAACGTGTTTTTCAGCCCGAAATAAACGCGTTTTTTCAGACAACTGAATCCCCATGTAACAGCAAGGCTAACTAGAGCCCACACACTCAGCTCTTAACCCCAGTGTGCAGAAAAGGTCAAAACGTGTTTTTCAGCAGAAATAAACATGTTTCTGCAAGTTTGGTCAACCGCATGTAAGTTATGGGGCAGTAACAGGACACATTTCAAAACGTGTTTTTCAGCCCGAAATAAACGCGTTTTTTCAGACAACTGAATCCCCATGTAACAGCAAGGCTCACTAGAGCCCACACACTCAGCTCTTAACCCCAGTGTGCAGAAAGGGTCAAAACGTGTTTTTCAGCAGAAATAAACATGTTTCTGCAAGTTTGGTCAACCCCATGTAAGTTATGGGGCAGTAACAGGACACTTTTCAAAACGTGTTTTTCAGCCCGAAATAAACGCGTTTTTTCAGACAACTGAATCCCCATGTAACTGCAAGGCTCACTAGAGCCCACACACTCAGCTCTTAACCCCAGTGTGCAGAAAGGGTCAAAACGTGTTTTTCAGCAGAAATAAACATGTTTCTGCCAGTTTGGTCAACCCCATGTAAGTTATGGGGCAGTAACAGGACACTTTTCAAAACGTGTTTTTCAGCCCGAAATAAACACGTTTTTTCAGACAACTGAATCCCCATGTAACAGCAAGGCTCACTAGAGCCCACACACTCAGCTCTTAACCCCAGTGTGCAGAAAGGGTCAAAACGTGTTTTTCAGCAGAAATAAACATGTTTCTGCAAGTTTGGTCAACCCCATGTAAGTTATGGGGCAGTAACAGGACACTTTTCAAAACGTGTTTTTCAGCCCGAAATAAACGCGTTTTTTCAGACAACTGAATCCCCATGTAACAGCAAGGCTAACTAGAGCCCACACACTCAGCTCTTAACCCCATTGTGCAGAAAGGGTCAAAACGTGTTTTTCAGCAGAAATAAACATGTTTCTGCAAGTTTGGTCAACCCCATGTAAGTTATGGGGCAGTAACAGGACACTTTTCAAAACGTGTTTTTCAGCCCGAAATAAACGCGTTTTTTCAGACAACTGAATCCCCATGTAACAGCAAGGCTCACTAGAGCCCACACACTCAGCTCCTAACCTCAGTGTGCAGAAAGGGTCAAAACGTGTTTTTCAGCAGAAATAAACATGTTTCTGCAAGTTTGGTCAACCCCATGTAAGTTATGGGGCAGTAACAGGACACTTTTCAAAACGTGTTTTTCAGCCCGAAATAAACGCGTTTTTTCAGACAACTGAATCCCCATGTAACAGCAAGGCTCACTAGAGCCCACACACTCAGCTCTTAACCCCAGTGTGCAGAAAGGGTCAAAACGTGTTTTTCAGCAGAAATAAACATGTTTCTGCAAGTTTGGTCAACCCCATGTAAGTTATGGGGCAGTAACAAGACACATTTCAAAACGTGTTTTTCAGCCCGAAATAAACGCGTTTTTTCAGACAACTGAATCCCCATGTAACAGCAAGGCTCACTAGAGCCCACACACTCAGCTCTTAACCCCATTGTGCAGAAAGGGTCAAAACGTGTTTTTCAGCAGAAATAAACATGTTTCTGCAAGTTTGGTCAACCCCATGTAAGTTATGGGGCAGTAACAGGACACTTTTCAAAACGTGTTTTTCAGCCCGAAATAAACGCGTTTTTTCAGACAACTGAATCCCCATGTAACAGCAAGGCTAACTAGAGCCCACACACTCAGCTCTTAACCCCAGTGTGCAGAAAAGGTCAAAACGTGTTTTTCAGCAGAAATAAACATGTTTCTGCAAGTTTGGTCAACCGCATGTAAGTTATGGGGCAGTAACAGGACACATTTCAAAACGTGTTTTTCAGCCCGAAATAAACGCGTTTTTTCAGACAACTGAATCCCCATGTAACAGCAAGGCTAACTAGAGCCCACACACTCAGCTCTTAACCCCAGTGTGCAGAAAAGGTCAAAACGTGTTTTTCAGCAGAAATAAACATGTTTCTGCAAGTTTGGTCAACCGCATGTAAGTTATGGGGCAGTAACAGGACACATTTCAAAACGTGTTTTTCAGCCCGAAATAAACGCGTTTTTTCAGACAACTGAATCCCCATGTAACAGCAAGGCTCACTAGAGCCCACACACTCAGCTCTTAACCCCAGTGTGCAGAAAGGGTCAAAACGTGTTTTTCAGCAGAAATAAACATGTTTCTGCAAGTTTGGTCAACCCCATGTAAGTTATGGGGCAGTAACAGCACACATTTCAAAACGTGTTTTTCAGCCCGAAATAAACACGTTTTTTCAGACAACTGAATCCCCATGTAACAGCAAGGCTCACTAGAGCCCACACACTCAGCTCTTAACCCCAGTGTGCAGAAAGGGTCAAAACGTGTTTTTCAGCAGAAATAAACATGTTTCTGCAAGTTTGGTCAACCCCATGTAAGTTATGGGGCAGTAACAGGACACTTTTCAAAACGTGTTTTTCAGCCCGAAAAAAACACGTTTTTTCAGACAACTGAATGCCCATGTAACAGCAAGGCTCACTAGAGCCCACACACTCAGCTCTTAACCCCAGTGTGCAGAAAGGGGCAAAACGTGTTTTTCAGGAGAAATAAACATGTTTCTGCAAGTTTGGTCAACCCCATGTAAGTTATGGGGCAGTAACAGGACACTTTTCAAAACGTGTTTTTCAGCCCGAAATAAACGCGTTTTTTCAGACAACTGAATCCCCATGTAACAGCAAGGCTAACTAGAGCCCACACACTCAGCTCTTAACCCCAGTGTGCAGAAAAGGTCAAAACGTGTTTTTCAGCAGAAATAAACATGTTTCTGCAAGTTTGGTCAACCCCATGTAAGTTATGGGGCAGTAACAGGACACTTTTCAAAACGTGTTTTTCAGCCCGAAATAAACGCGTTTTTTCAGACAACTGAATCCCCATGTAACAGCAAGGCTCACTAGAGCCCACACACTCAGCTCCTAACCTCAGTGTGCAGAAAGGGTCAAAACGTGTTTTTCAGCAGAAATAAACATGTTTCTGCAAGTTTGGTCAACCCCATGTAAGTTATGGGGCAGTAACAGGACACTTTTCAAAACGTGTTTTTCAGCCCGAAATAAACGCGTTTTTTCAGACAACTGAATCCCCATGTAACAGCAAGGCTCACTAGAGCCCACACACTCAGCTCTTAACCCCAGTGTGCAGAAAGGGCCAAAACGTGTTTTTCAGCAGAAATAAACATGTTTCTGCAAGTTTGGTCAACCCCATGTAAGTTATGGGGCAGTAACAGGACACTTTTCAAAACGTGTTTTTCAGCCCGAAATAAACGCGTTTTTTCAGACAACTGAATCCCCATGTAACAGCAAGGCTAACTAGAGCCCACACACTCAGCTCTTAACCCCAGTGTGCAGAAAGGGTCAAAACGTGTTTTTCAGCAGAAATAAACATATTTCTGCAAGTTTGGTCAACCCCATGTAAGTTATGGGGCAGTAACAGGACACTTTTCAAAACGTGTTTTTCAGCCCGAAATAAACGCGTTTTTTCAGACAACTGAATCCCCATGTAACAGCAAGGCTCACTAGAGCCCACACACTCAGCTCTTAACCCCAGTGTGCAGAAAGGGTCAAAACGTGTTTTTCAGCAGAAATAAACATGTTTCTGCAAGTTTGGTCAACCCCATGTAAGTTATGGGGCAGTAACAGGACACTTTTCAAAACGTGTTTTTCAGCCCGAAAAAAACACGTTTTTTCAGACAACTGAATGCCCATGTAACAGCAAGGCTCACTAGAGCCCACACACTCAGCTCTTAACCCCAGTGTGCAGAAAGGGGCAAAACGTGTTTTTCAGGAGAAATAAACATGTTTCTGCAAGTTTGGTCAACCCCATGTAAGTTATGGGGCAGTAACAGGACACTTTTCAAAACGTGTTTTTCAGCCCGAAATAAACGCGTTTTTTCAGACAACTGAATCCCCATGTAACAGCAAGGCTAACTAGAGCCCACACACTCAGCTCTTAACCCCAGTGTGCAGAAAAGGTCAAAACGTGTTTTTCAGCAGAAATAAACATGTTTCTGCAAGTTTGGTCAACCCCATGTAAGTTATGGGGCAGTAACAGGACACTTTTCAAAACGTGTTTTTCAGCCCGAAATAAACGCGTTTTTTCAGACAACTGAATCCCCATGTAACAGCAAGGCTCACTAGAGCCCACACACTCAGCTCCTAACCTCAGTGTGCAGAAAGGGTCAAAACGTGTTTTTCAGCAGAAATAAACATGTTTCTGCAAGTTTGGTCAACCCCATGTAAGTTATGGGGCAGTAACAGGACACTTTTCAAAACGTGTTTTTCAGCCCGAAATAAACGCGTTTTTTCAGACAACTGAATCCCCATGTAACAGCAAGGCTCACTAGAGCCCACACACTCAGCTCTTAACCCCAGTGTGCAGAAAGGGCCAAAACGTGTTTTTCAGCAGAAATAAACATGTTTCTGCAAGTTTGGTCAACCCCATGTAAGTTATGGGGCAGTAACAGGACACTTTTCAAAACGTGTTTTTCAGCCCGAAATAAACGCGTTTTTTCAGACAACTGAATCCCCATGTAACAGCAAGGCTAACTAGAGCCCACACACTCAGCTCTTAACCCCAGTGTGCAGAAAGGGTCAAAACGTGTTTTTCAGCAGAAATAAACATATTTCTGCAAGTTTGGTCAACCCCATGTAAGTTATGGGGCAGTAACAGGACACTTTTCAAAACGTGTTTTTCAGCCCGAAATAAACGCGTTTTTTCAGACAACTGAATCCCCATGTAACAGCAAGGCTCACTAGAGCCCACACACTCAGCTCTTAACCCCAGTGTGCAGAAAGGGTCAAAACGTGTTTTTCAGCAGAAATAAACATGTTTCTGCAAGTTTGGTCAACCCCATGTAAGTTATGGGGCAGTAACAGGACACTTTTCAAAACGTGTTTTTCAGCCCGAAATAAACACGTTTTTTCAGACAACTGAATGCCCATGTAACAGCAAGGCTCACTAGAGCCCACACACTCAGCTCTTAACCCCAGTGTGCAGAAAGGGGCAAAACGTGTTTTTCAGGAGAAATAAACATGTTTCTGCAAGTTTGGTCAACCCCATGTAAGTTATGGGGCAGTAACAGGACACTTTTCAAAACGTGTTTTTCAGCCCGAAATAAACGCGTTTTTTCAGACAACTGAATCCCCATGTAACAGCAAGGCTAACTAGAGCCCACACACTCAGCTCTTAACCCCAGTGTGCAGAAAAGGTCAAAACGTGTTTTTCAGCAGAAATAAACATGTTTCTGCAAGTTTGGTCAACCCCATGTAAGTTATGGGGCAGTAACAAGACACATTTCAAAACGTGTTTTTCAGCCCGAAATAAACGCGTTTTTTCAGACAACTGAATCCCCTTGTAACAGCAAGGCTCACAAGAGCCCACACACTCAGCTCTTAACCCCATTGTGCAGAAAGGGTCAAAACGTGTTTTTCAGCAGAAATAAACATGTTTCTGCAAGTTTGGTCAACCCCATGTAAGTTATGGGGCAGTAACAGGACACTTTTCAAAACGTGTTTTTCAGCCCGAAATAAACGCGTTTTTTCAGACAACTGAATCCCCATGTAACAGCAAGGCTCACTAGAGCCCACACACTCAGCTCCTAACCTCAGTGTGCAGAAAGGGTCAAAACGTGTTTTTCAGCAGAAATAAACATGTTTCTGCCAGTTTGGTCAACCCCATGTAAGTTATGTGGCAGTAACAGGACACTTTTCAAAACGTGTTTTTCAGCCCGAAATAAACGCGTTTTTACAGACAACTGAATCCCCATGTAACAGCAAGGCTCACTAGAGCCCACACACTCAGCTCCTAACCCCAGTGTGCAGAAAGGGTCAAAACGTGTTTTTCAGCAGAAATAAACATGTTTCTGCAAGTTTGGTCAACCCCATGTAAGTTATGGGGCAGTAACAGGACACTTTTCAAAACGTGTTTTTCAGCCCGAAATAAACGCGTTTTTTCAGACAACTGAATCCCCATGTAACAGCAAGGCTAACTAGAGCCCACACACTCAGCTCTTAACCCCAGTGTGCAGAAAAGGTCAAAACGTGTTTTTCAGCAGAAATAAACATGTTTCTGCAAGTTTGGTCAACCGCATGTAAGTTATGGGGCAGTAACAGGACACATTTCAAAACGTGTTTTTCAGCCCGAAATAAACGCGTTTTTTCAGACAACTGAATCCCCATGTAACAGCAAGGCTAACTAGAGCCCACACACTCAGCTCTTAACCCCAGTGTGCAGAAAAGGTCAAAACGTGTTTTTCAGCAGAAATAAACATGTTTCTGCAAGTTTGGTCAACCGCATGTAAGTTATGGGGCAGTAACAGGACACATTTCAAAACGTGTTTTTCAGCCCGAAATAAACGCGTTTTTTCAGACAACTGAATCCCCATGTAACAGCAAGGCTCACTAGAGCCCACACACTCAGCTCTTAACCCCAGTGTGCAGAAAGGGTCAAAACGTGTTTTTCAGCAGAAATAAACATGTTTCTGCAAGTTTGGTCAACCCCATGTAAGTTATGGGGCAGTAACAGGACACTTTTCAAAACGTGTTTTTCAGCCCGAAATAAACGCGTTTTTTCAGACAACTGAATCCCCATGTAACAGCAAGGCTAACTAGAGCCCAGACACTCAGCTCTTAACCCCAGTGTGCAGAAAAGGTCAAAACGTGTTTTTCAGCAGAAATAAACATGTTTCTGCAAGTTTGGTCAACCGCATGTAAGTTATGGGGCAGTAACAGGACACTTTTCAAAACGTGTTTTTCAGCCCGAAATAAACGCGTTTTTTCAGACAACTGAATCCCCATGTAACAGCAAGGCTAACTAGAGCCCACACACTCAGCTCTTAACCCCAGTGTGCAGAAAAGGTCAAAACGTGTTTTTCAGCAGAAATAAACATGTTTCTGCAAGTTTGGTCAACCGCATGTAAGTTATGGGGCAGTAACAGGACACATTTCAAAACGTGTTTTTCAGCCCGAAATAAACGCGTTTTTTCAGACAACTGAATCCCCATGTAACAGCAAGGCTAACTAGAGCCCACACACTCAGCTCTTAACCCCAGTGTGCAGAAAAGGTCAAAACGTGTTTTTCAGCAGAAATAAACATGTTTCTGCAAGTTTGGTCAACCGCATGTAAGTTATGGGGCAGTAACAGGACACATTTCAAAACGTGTTTTTCAGCCCGAAATAAACGCGTTTTTTCAGACAACTGAATCCCCATGTAACAGCAAGGCTCACTAGAGCCCACACACTCAGCTCTTAACCCCAGTGTGCAGAAAGGGTCAAAACGTGTTTTTCAGCAGAAATAAACATGTTTCTGCAAGTTTGGTCAACCCCATGTAAGTTATGGGGCAGTAACAGCACACATTTCAAAACGTGTTTTTCAGCCCGAAATAAACACGTTTTTTCAGACAACTGAATCCCCATGTAACAGCAAGGCTCACTAGAGCCCACACACTCAGCTCTTAACCCCAGTGTGCAGAAAGGGTCAAAACGTGTTTTTCAGCAGAAATAAACATGTTTCTGCAAGTTTGGTCAACCCCATGTAAGTTATGGGGCAGAAACAGGACACTTTTCAAAACGTGTTTTTCAGCCCGAAATAAACGCGTTTTTTCAGACAACTGAATCCCCATGTAACAGCAAGGCTCACTAGAGCCCACACACTCAGCTCTTAACCCCAGTGTGCAGAAAGGGGCAAAACGTGTTTTTCAGGAGAAATAAACATGTTTCTGCAAGTTTGGTCAACCCCATGTAAGTTATGGGGCAGTAACAGGACACTTTTCAAAACGTGTTTTTCAGCCCGAAATAAACGCGTTTTTTCAGACAACTGAATCCCCATGTAACAGCAAGGCTAACTAGAGCCCACACACTCAGCTCTTAACCCCAGTGTGCAGAAAAGGTCAAAACGTGTTTTTCAGCAGAAATAAACATGTTTCTGCAAGTTTGGTCAACCCCATGTAAGTTATGGGGCAGTAACAGGACACTTTTCAAAACGTGTTTTTCAGCCCGAAATAAACGCGTTTTTTCAGACAACTGAATCCCCATGTAACAGCAAGGCTCACTAGAGCCCACACACTCAGCTCCTAACCTCAGTGTGCAGAAAGGGTCAAAACGTGTTTTTCAGCAGAAATAAACATGTTTCTGCAAGTTTGGTCAACCCCATGTAAGTTATGGGGCAGTAACAGGACACTTTTCAAAACGTGTTTTTCAGCCCGAAATAAACGCGTTTTTTCAGACAACTGAATCCCCATGTAACAGCAAGGCTCACTAGAGCCCACACACTCAGCTCTTAACCCCAGTGTGCAGAAAGGGTCAAAACGTGTTTTTCAGCAGAAATAAACATGTTTCTGCAAGTTTGGTCAACCCCATGTAAGTTATGGGGCAGTAACAGGACACTTTTCAAAACGTGTTTTTCAGCCCGAAATAAACGCGTTTTTTCAGACAACTGAATCCCCATGTAACAGCAAGGCTAACTAGAGCCCACACACTCAGCTCTTAACCCCAGTGTGCAGAAAGGGTCAAAACGTGTTTTTCAGCAGAAATAAACATATTTCTGCAAGTTTGGTCAACCCCATGTAAGTTATGGGGCAGTAACAGGACACTTTTCAAAACGTGTTTTTCAGCCCGAAATAAACGCGTTTTTTCAGACAACTGAATCCCCATGTAACAGCAAGGCTAACTAGAGCCCACACACTCAGCTCTTAACCCCAGTGTGCAGAAAAGGTCAAAACGTGTTTTTCAGCAGAAATAAACATGTTTCTGCAAGTTTGGTCAACCCCATGTAAGTTATGGGGCAGTAACAGCACACATTTCAAAACGTGTTTTTCAGCCCGAAATAAACGCGTTTTTTCAGACAACTGAATCCCCATGTAACAGCAAGGCTCACTAGAGCCCACACACTCAGCTCTTAACCCCAGTGTGCAGAAAGGGTCAAAACGTGTTTTTCAGCAGAAATAAACATGTTTCTGCAAGTTTGGTCAACCCCATGTAAGTTATGGGGCAGTAACAGGACACTTTTCAAAACGTGTTTTTCAGCCCGAAATAAACACGTTTTTTCAGACAACTGAATCCCCATGTAACAGCAAGGCTCACTAGAGCCCACACACTCAGCTCTTAACCCCAGTGTGCAGAAAGGGTCAAAACGTGTTTTTCAGCAGAAATAAACATGTTTCTGCAAGTTTGGTCAACCCCATGTAAGTTATGGGGCAGTAACAGGACACTTTTCAAAACGTGTTTTTCAGCCCGAAATAAACGCGTTTTTTCAGACAACTGAATCCCCATGTAACAGCAAGGCTCACTAGAGCCCACACACTCAGCTCCTAACCCCAGTGTGCAGAAAGGGTCAAAACGTGTTTTTCAGCAGAAATAAACATGTTTCTGCAAGTTTGGTCAACCCCATGTAAGTTATGGGGCAGTAACAGGACACTTTTCAAAACGTGTTTTTCAGCCCGAAATAAACGCGTTTTTTCAGACAACTGAATCCCCATGTAACAGCAAGGCTCACTAGAGCCCACACACTCAGCTCTTAACCCCAGTGTGCAGAAAGGGTCAAAACGTGTTTTTCAGCAGAAATAAACATGTTTCTGCAAGTTTGGTCAACCCCATGTAAGCTATGGGGCAGTAACAGGACACTTTTCAAAACGTGTTTTTCAGCCCGAAATAAACGCGTTTTTTCAGACAACTGAATCCCCATGTAATAGCAAGGTTAACTAGAGCCCACACACTCAGCTCTTAACCCCAGTGTGCAGAAAAGGTCAAAACGTGTTTTTCAGCAGAAATAAACATGTTTCTGCAAGTTTGGTCAACCGCATGTAAGTTATGGGGCAGTAACAGGACACATTTCAAAACGTGTTTTTCAGCCCGAAATAAACGCGTTTTTTCAGACAACTGAATCCCCATGTAACAGCAAGGCTAACTAGAGCCCACACACTCAGCTCTTAACCCCAGTGTGCAGAAAAGGTCAAAACGTGTTTTTCAGCAGAAATAAACATGTTTCTGCAAGTTTGGTCAACCGCATGTAAGTTATGGGGCAGTAACAGGACACATTTCAAAACGTGTTTTTCAGCCCGAAATAAACGCGTTTTTTCAGACAACTGAATCCCCATGTAACAGCAAGGCTCACTAGAGCCCACACACTCAGCTCTTAACCCCAGTGTGCAGAAAGGGTCAAAACGTGTTTTTCAGCAGAAATAAACATGTTTCTGCAAGTTTGGTCAACCCCATGTAAGTTATGGGGCAGT
Source organism: Lepisosteus oculatus (assembly GCF_040954835.1). NCBI lineage: Eukaryota > Metazoa > Chordata > Actinopteri > Semionotiformes > Lepisosteidae > Lepisosteus > Lepisosteus oculatus. Next base: position 35,376 of record NW_027168045.1, on the reverse strand, counting down.
AACAGGACACTTTTCAAAACGTGTTTTTCAGCCCGAAATAAACGCGTTTTTTCAGACAACTGAATCCCCATGTAACAGCAAGGCTAACTAGAGCCCACACACTCAGCTCTTAACCCCAGTGTGCAGAAAAGGTCAAAACGTGTTTTTCAGCAGAAATAAACATGTTTCTGCAAGTTTGGTCAACCGCATGTAAGTTATGGGGCAGTAACAGGACACATTTCAAAACGTGTTTTTCAGCCCGAAATAAACGCGTTTTTTCAGACAACTGAATCCCCATGTAACAGCAAGGCTAACTAGAGCCCACACACTCAGCTCTTAACCCCAGTGTGCAGAAAGGGTCAAAACGTGTTTTTCAGCAGAAATAAACATGTTTCTGCAAGTTTGGTCAACCCCATGTAAGTTATGGGGCAGTAACAGGACACTTTTCAAAACGTGTTTTTCAGCCCGAAATAAACGCGTTTTTTCAGACAACTGAATCCCCATGTAACAGCAAGGCTCACTAGAGCCCACACACTCAGCTCTTAACCCCAGTGTGCAGAAAGGGTCAAAACGTGTTTTTCAGCAGAAATAAACATGTTTCTGCAAGTTTGGTCAACCCCATGTAAGCTATGGGGCAGTAACAGGACACTTTTCAAAACGTGTTTTTCAGCCCGAAATAAACGCGTTTTTTCAGACAACTGAATCCCCATGTAACAGCAAGGCTAACTAGAGCCCACACACTCAGCTCTTAACCCCAGTGTGCAGAAAAGGTCAAAACGTGTTTTTCAGCAGAAATAAACATGTTTCTGCAAGTTTGGTCAACCGCATGTAAGTTATGGGGCAGTAACAGGACACATTTCAAAACGTGTTTTTCAGCCCGAAATAAACGCGTTTTTTCAGACAACTGAATCCCCATGTAACAGCAAGGCTAACTAGAGCCCACACACTCAGCTCTTAACCCCAGTGTGCAGAAAAGGTCAAAATGTGTTTTTCAGCAGAAATAAACATGTTTCTGCAAGTTTGGTCAACCGCATGTAAGTTATGGGGCAGTAACAGGACACATTTCAAAACGTGTTTTTCAGCCCGAAATAAACGCGTTTTTTCAGACAACTGAATCCCCATGTAACAGCAAGGCTCACTAGAGCCCACACACTCAGCTCTTAACCCCAGTGTGCAGAAAGGGTCAAAACGTGTTTTTCAGCAGAAATAAACATGTTTCTGCAAGTTTGGTCAACCCCATGTAAGTTATGGGGCAGTAACAGGACACTTTTCAAAACGTGTTTTTCAGCCCGAAATAAACGCGTTTTTTCAGACAACTGAATCCCCATGTAACAGCAAGGCTAACTAGAGCCCACACACTCAGCTCTTAACCCCAGTGTGCAGAAAAGGTCAAAACGTGTTTTTCAGCAGAAATAAACATGTTTCTGCAAGTTTGGTCAACCGCATGTAAGTTATGGGGCAGTAACAGGACACATTTCAAAACGTGTTTTTCAGCCCGAAATAAACGCGTTTTTTCAGACAACTGAATCCCCATGTAACAGCAAGGCTAACTAGAGCCCACACACTCAGCTCTTAACCCCAGTGTGCAGAAAAGGTCAAAACGTGTTTTTCAGCAGAAATAAACATGTTTCTGCAAGTTTGGTCAACCGCATGTAAGTTATGGGGCAGTAACAGGACACATTTCAAAACGTGTTTTTCAGCCCGAAATAAACGCGTTTTTTCAGACAACTGAATCCCCATGTAACAGCAAGGCTCACTAGAGCCCACACACTCAGCTCTTAACCCCAGTGTGCAGAAAGGGTCAAAACGTGTTTTTCAGCAGAAATAAACATGTTTCTGCAAGTTTGGTCAACCCCATGCAAGTTATGGGGCAGTAACAGCACACATTTCAAAACGTGTTTTTCAGCCCGAAATAAACACGTTTTTTCAGAAAACTGAATCCCCATGTAACAGCAAGGCTCACTAGAGCCCACACACTCAGCTCTTAACCCCAGTGTGCAGAAAGGGTCAAAACGTGTTTTTCAGCAGAAATAAACATGTTTCTGCAAGTTTGGTCAACCCCATGTAAGTTATGGGGCAGTAACAGGACACTTTTCAAAACGTGTTTTTCAGCCCGAAATAAACACGTTTTTTCAGACAACTGAATGCCCATGTAACAGCAAGGCTCACTAGAGCCCACACACTCAGCTCTTAACCCCAGTGTGCAGAAAGGGGCAAAACGTGTTTTTCAGGAGAAATAAACATGTTTCTGCAAGTTTGGTCAACCCCATGTAAGTTATGGGGCAGTAACAGGACACTTTTCAAAACGTGTTTTTCAGCCCGAAATAAACGTGTTTTTTCAGACAACTGAATCCCCATGTAACAGCAAGGCTAACTAGAGCCCACACACTCAGCTCTTAACCCCAGTGTGCAGAAAAGGTCAAAACGTGTTTTTCAGCAGAAATAAACATGTTTCTGCAAGTTTGGTCAACCCCATGTAAATTATGGGGCAGTAACAAGACACATTTCAAAACGTGTTTTTCAGCCCGAAATAAACGCGTTTTTTCAGACAACTGAATCCCCATGTAACAGCAAGGCTCACTAGAGCCCACACACTCAGCTCTTAACCCCATTGTGCAGAAAGGGTCAAAACGTGTTTTTCAGCAGAAATAAACATGTTTCTGCAATTTTGGTCAACCCCATGTAAGTTATGGGGCAGTAACAGGACACTTTTCAAAACGTGTTTTTCAGCCCGAAATAAACGCGTTTTTTCAGACAACTGAATCCCCATGTAACAGCAAGGCTCACTAGAGCCCACACACTCAGCTCTTAACCCCATTGTGCAGAAAGGGTCAAAACGTGTTTTTCAGCAGAAATAAACATGTTTCTGCAAGTTTGGTCAACCCCATGTAAGTTATGGGGCAGTAACAGGACACTTTTCAAAACGTGTTTTTCAGCCCGAAATAAACGCGTTTTTTCAGACAACTGAATCCCCATGTAACAGCAAGGCTCACTAGAGCCCACACACTCAGCTCTTAACCCCAGTGTGCAGAAAGGGTCAAAACGTGTTTTTCAGCAGAAATAAACATGTTTCTGCAAGTTTGGTCAACCCCATGTAAGTTATGGGGCAGTAACAAGACACATTTCAAAGCGTGTTTTTCAGCCCGAAATAAACGCGTTTTTTCAGACAACTGAATCCCCATGTAACAGCAAGGCTCACTAGAGCCCACACACTCAGCTCTTAACCCCATTGTGCAGAAAGGGTCAAAACGTGTTTTTCAGCAGAAATAAACATGTTTCTGCAAGTTTGGTCAACCGCATGTAAGTTATGGGGCAGTAACAGGACACATTTCAAAACGTGTTTTTCAGCCCGAAATAAACGCGTTTTTTCAGACAACTGAATCCCCATGTAACAGCAAGGCTAACTAGAGCCCACACACTCAGCTCTTAACCCCAGTGTGCAGAAAAGGTCAAAACGTGTTTTTCAGCAGAAATAAACATGTTTCTGCAAGTTTGGTCAACCCCATGTAAGTTATGGGGCAGTAACAGGACACTTTTCAATACGTGTTTTTCAGCCCGAAATAAACGCGTTTTTTCAGACAACTGAATCCCCATGTAACAGCAAGGCTCACTAGAGCCCACACACTCAGCTCTTAACCCCAGTGTGCAGAAAGGGTCAAAACGTGTTTTTCAGCAGAAATAAACATGTTTCTGCAAGTTTGGTCAACCCCATGTAAGTTATGGGGCAGTAACAAGACACATTTCAAAGCGTGTTTTTCAGCCCGAAATAAACGCGTTTTTTCAGACAACTGAATCCCCATGTAACAGCAAGGCTCACTAGAGCCCACACACTCAGCTCTTAACCCCAGTGTGCAGAAAAGGTCAAAACGTGTTTTTCAGCAGAAATAAACATGTTTCTGCAAGTTTGGTCAACCCCATGTAAGTTATGGGGCAGTAACAGGACACTTTTCAATACGTGTTTTTCAGCCCGAAATAAACGCGTTTTTTCAGACAACTGAATCCCCATGTAACAGCAAGGCTCACTAGAGCCCACACACTCAGCTCTTAACCCCAGTGTGCAGAAAGGGTCAAAACGTGTTTTTCAGCAGAAATAAACATGTTTCTGCAAGTTTGGTCAACCCCATGTAAGTTATGGGGCAGTAACAAGACACATTTCAAAGCGTGTTTTTCAGCCCGAAATAAACGCGTTTTTTCAGACAACTGAATCCCCATGTAACAGCAAGGCTCACTAGAGCCCACACACTCAGCTCTTAACCCCATTGTGCAGAAAGGGTCAAAACGTGTTTTTCAGCAGAAATAAACATGTTTCTGCAAGTTTGGTCAACCGCATGTAAGTTATGGGGCAGTAACAGGACACATTTCAAAACGTGTTTTTCAGCCCGAAATAAACGCGTTTTTTCAGACAACTGAATCCCCATGTAACAGCAAGGCTAACTAGAGCCCACACACTCAGCTCTTAACCCCAGTGTGCAGAAAAGGTCAAAACGTGTTTTTCAGCAGAAATAAACATGTTTCTGCAAGTTTGGTCAACCCCATGTAAGTTATGGGGCAGTAACAGGACACTTTTCAATACGTGTTTTTCAGCCCGAAATAAACGCGTTTTTTCAGACAACTGAATCCCCATGTAACAGCAAGGCTCACTAGAGCCCACACACTCAGCTCTTAACCCCAGTGTGCAGAAAGGGTCAAAACGTGTTTTTCAGCAGAAATAAACATGTTTCTGCAAGTTTGGTCAACCCCATGTAAGTTATGGGGCAGTAACAAGACACATTTCAAAGCGTGTTTTTCAGCCCGAAATAAACGCGTTTTTTCAGACAACTGAATCCCCATGTAACAGCAAGGCTCACTAGAGCCCACACACTCAGCTCTTAACCCCATTGTGCAGAAAGGGTCAAAACGTGTTTTTCAGCAGAAATAAACATGTTTCTGCAAGTTTGGTCAACCGCATGTAAGTTATGGGGCAGTAACAGGACACATTTCAAAACGTGTTTTTCAGCCCGAAATAAACGCGTTTTTTCAGACAACTGAATCCCCATGTAACAGCAAGGCTAACTAGAGCCCACACACTCAGCTCTTAACCCCAGTGTGCAGAAAAGGTCAAAACGTGTTTTTCAGCAGAAATAAACATGTTTCTGCAAGTTTGGTCAACCCCATGTAAGTTATGGGGCAGTAACAGGACACTTTTCAATACGTGTTTTTCAGCCCGAAATAAACGCGTTTTTTCAGACAACTGAATCCCCATGTAACAGCAAGGCTCACTAGAGCCCACACACTCAGCTCTTAACCCCAGTGTGCAGAAAGGGTCAAAACGTGTTTTTCAGCAGAAATAAACATGTTTCTGCAAGTTTGGTCAACCCCATGTAAGTTATGGGGCAGTAACAAGACACATTTCAAAGCGTGTTTTTCAGCCCGAAATAAACGCGTTTTTTCAGACAACTGAATCCCCATGTAACAGCAAGGCTCACTAGAGCCCACACACTCAGCTCTTAACCCCATTGTGCAGAAAGGGTCAAAACGTGTTTTTCAGCAGAAATAAACATGTTTCTGCAAGTTTGGTCAACCCCATGTAAGTTATGGGGCAGTAACAGCACACATTTCAAAACGTGTTTTTCAGCCCGAAATAAACACGTTTTTTCAGACAACTGAATCCCCATGTAACAGCAAGGCTCACTAGAGCCCACACACTCAGCTCTTAACCCCAGTGTGCAGAAAGGGTCAAAACGTGTTTTTCAGCAGAAATAAACATGTTTCTGCAAGTTTGGTCAACCCCATGTAAGTTATGGGGCAGTAACAGGACACTTTTCAAAACGTGTTTTTCAGCCCGAAATAAACACGTTTTTTCAGACAACTGAATGCCCATGTAACAGCAAGGCTCACTAGAGCCCACACACTCAGCTCTTAACCCCAGTGTGCAGAAAGGGGCAAAACGTGTTTTTCAGGAGAAATAAACATGTTTCTGCAAGTTTGGTCAACCCCATGTAAGTTATGGGGCAGTAACAGGACACTTTTCAAAACGTGTTTTTCAGCCCGAAATAAACGCGTTTTTTCAGACAACTGAATCCCCATGTAACAGCAAGGCTAACTAGAGCCCACACACTCAGCTCTTAACCCCAGTGTGCAGAAAAGGTCAAAACGTGTTTTTCAGCAGAAATAAACATGTTTCTGCAAGTTTGGTCAACCCCATGTAAGTTATGGGGCAGTAACAGGACACTTTTCAAAACGTGTTTTTCAGCCCGAAATAAACGCGTTTTTTCAGACAACTGAATCCCCATGTAACAGCAAGGCTCACTAGAGCCCACACACTCAGCTCTTAACCCCATTGTGCAGAAAGGGTCAAAACGTGTTTTTCAGCAGAAATAAACGTTTCTGCAAGTTTGGTCAACCCCATGTAAGTTATGGGGCAGTAACAGGACACTTTTCAAAACGTGTTTTTCAGCCCGAAATAAACGCGTTTTTTCAGACAACTGAATCCCCATGTAACAGCAAGGCTCACTAGAGCCCACACACTCAGCTCTTAACCCCAGTGTGCAGAAAGGGTCAAAACGTGTTTTTCAGCAGAAATAAACATGTTTCTGCAAGTTTGGTCAACCCCATGTAAGTTATGGGGCAGTAACAAGACACATTTCAAAGCGTGTTTTTCAGCCCGAAATAAACGCGTTTTTTCAGACAACTGAATCCCCATGTAACAGCAAGGCTCACTAGAGCCCACACACTCAGCTCTTAACCCCATTGTGCAGAAAGGGTCAAAACGTGTTTTTCAGCAGAAATAAACATGTTTCTGCAAGTTTGGTCAACCCCATGTAAGTTATGGGGCAGTAACAGGACACTTTTCAAAACGTGTTTTTCAGCCCGAAATAAACTCGTTTTTACAGACAACTGAATCCCCATGTAACAGCAAGGCTCACTAGAGCCCACACACTCAGCTCCTAACCCCAGTGTGCAGAAAGGGTCAAAACGTGTTTTTCAGCAGAAATAAACATGTTTCTGCAAGTTTGGTCAACCCCATGTAAGTTATGGGGCAGTAACAGGACACTTTTCAAAACGTGTTTTTCAGCCCGAAATAAACGCGTTTTTTCAGACAACTGAATCCCCATGTAACAGCAAGGTTCACTAGAGCCCACACACTCAGCTCTTAACCCCAGTGTGCAGAAAGGGTCAAAACGTGTTTTTCAGCAGAAATAAACATGTTTCTGCAAGTTTGGTCAACCCCATGTAAGTTATGGGGCAGTAACAGGACACTTTTCAAAACGTGTTTTTCAGCCCGAAATAAACGCGTTTTTTCAGACAACTGAATCCCCATGTAACAGCAAGGCTCACTAGAGCCCACACACTCAGCTCTTAACCCCAGTGTGCAGAAAGGGTCAAAACGTGTTTTTCAGCAGAAATAAACATGTTTCTGCAAGTTTGGTCAACCCCATGTAAGTTATGGGGCAGTAACAGGACACTTTTCAAAACGTGTTTTTCAGCCCGAAATAAACGCGTTTTTTCAGACAACTGAATCCCCATGTAACAGCAAGGCTCACTAGAGCCCACACACTCAGCTCTTAACCCCAGTGTGCAGAAAGGGTCAAAACGTGTTTTTCAGCAGAAATAAACATGTTTCTGCAAGTTTGGTCAACCCCATGTAAGTTATGGTGCAGTAACAGGACACTTTTCAAAACGTGTTTTGCAGCCCGAAATAAACGCGTTTTTTCAGACAACTGAATCCCCATGTAACAGCAAGGCTAACTAGAGCCCACACACTCAGCTCTTAACCCCAGTGTGCAGAAAAGGTCAAAACGTGTTTTTCAGCAGAAATAAACATGTTTCTGCAAGTTTGGTCAACCGCATGTAAGTTATGGGGCAGTAACAGGACACATTTCAAAACGTGTTTTTCAGCCCGAAATAAACGCGTTTTTTCAGACAACTGAATCCCCATGTAACAGCAAGGCTCACTAGAGCCCACACACTCAGCTCTTAACCCCAGTGTGCAGAAAGGGTCAAAACGTGTTTTTCAGCAGAAATAAACATGTTTCTGCAAGTTTGGTCAACCGCATGTAAGTTATGGGGCAGTAACAGGACACATTTCAAAACGTGTTTTTCAGCCCGAAATAAACGCGTTTTTTCAGACAACTGAATCCCCATGTAACAGCAAGGCTAACTAGAGCCCACACACTCAGCTCTTAACCCCAGTGTGCAGAAAAGGTCAAAACGTGTTTTTCAGCAGAAATAAACATGTTTCTGCAAGTTTGGTCAACCCCATGTAAGTTATGGGGCAGTAACAGGACACTTTTCAATACGTGTTTTTCAGCCCGAAATAAACGCGTTTTTTCAGACAACTGAATCCCCATGTAACAGCAAGGCTCACTAGAGCCCACACACTCAGCTCTTAACCCCAGTGTGCAGAAAGGGTCAAAACGTGTTTTTCAGCAGAAATAAACATGTTTCTGCAAGTTTGGTCAACCCCATGTAAGTTATGGGGCAGTAACAAGACACATTTCAAAGCGTGTTTTTCAGCCCGAAATAAACGCGTTTTTTCAGACAACTGAATCCCCATGTAACAGCAAGGCTCACTAGAGCCCACACACTCAGCTCTTAACCCCATTGTGCAGAAAGGGTCAAAACGTGTTTTTCAGCAGAAATAAACATGTTTCTGCAAGTTTGGTCAACCGCATGTAAGTTATGGGGCAGTAACAGGACACATTTCAAAACGTGTTTTTCAGCCCGAAATAAACGCGTTTTTTCAGACAACTGAATCCCCATGTAACAGCAAGGCTAACTAGAGCCCACACACTCAGCTCTTAACCCCAGTGTGCAGAAAAGGTCAAAACGTGTTTTTCAGCAGAAATAAACATGTTTCTGCAAGTTTGGTCAACCCCATGTAAGTTATGGGGCAGTAACAGGACACTTTTCAATACGTGTTTTTCAGCCCGAAATAAACGCGTTTTTTCAGACAACTGAATCCCCATGTAACAGCAAGGCTCACTAGAGCCCACACACTCAGCTCTTAACCCCAGTGTGCAGAAAGGGTCAAAACGTGTTTTTCAGCAGAAATAAACATGTTTCTGCAAGTTTGGTCAACCCCATGTAAGTTATGGGGCAGTAACAAGACACATTTCAAAGCGTGTTTTTCAGCCCGAAATAAACGCGTTTTTTCAGACAACTGAATCCCCATGTAACAGCAAGGCTCACTAGAGCCCACACACTCAGCTCTTAACCCCATTGTGCAGAAAGGGTCAAAACGTGTTTTTCAGCAGAAATAAACATGTTTCTGCAAGTTTGGTCAACCGCATGTAAGTTATGGGGCAGTAACAGGACACATTTCAAAACGTGTTTTTCAGCCCGAAATAAACGCGTTTTTTCAGACAACTGAATCCCCATGTAACAGCAAGGCTAACTAGAGCCCACACACTCAGCTCTTAACCCCAGTGTGCAGAAAAGGTCAAAACGTGTTTTTCAGCAGAAATAAACATGTTTCTGCAAGTTTGGTCAACCCCATGTAAGTTATGGGGCAGTAACAGGACACTTTTCAATACGTGTTTTTCAGCCCGAAATAAACGCGTTTTTTCAGACAACTGAATCCCCATGTAACAGCAAGGCTCACTAGAGCCCACACACTCAGCTCTTAACCCCAGTGTGCAGAAAGGGTCAAAACGTGTTTTTCAGCAGAAATAAACATGTTTCTGCAAGTTTGGTCAACCCCATGTAAGTTATGGGGCAGTAACAAGACACATTTCAAAGCGTGTTTTTCAGCCCGAAATAAACGCGTTTTTTCAGACAACTGAATCCCCATGTAACAGCAAGGCTCACTAGAGCCCACACACTCAGCTCTTAACCCCATTGTGCAGAAAGGGTCAAAACGTGTTTTTCAGCAGAAATAAACATGTTTCTGCAAGTTTGGTCAACCGCATGTAAGTTATGGGGCAGTAACAGGACACATTTCAAAACGTGTTTTTCAGCCCGAAATAAACGCGTTTTTTCAGACAACTGAATCCCCATGTAACAGCAAGGCTAACTAGAGCCCACACACTCAGCTCTTAACCCCAGTGTGCAGAAAAGGTCAAAACGTGTTTTTCAGCAGAAATAAACATGTTTCTGCAAGTTTGGTCAACCCCATGTAAGTTATGGGGCAGTAACAGGACACTTTTCAATACGTGTTTTTCAGCCCGAAATAAACGCGTTTTTTCAGACAACTGAATCCCCATGTAACAGCAAGGCTCACTAGAGCCCACACACTCAGCTCTTAACCCCAGTGTGCAGAAAGGGTCAAAACGTGTTTTTCAGCAGAAATAAACATGTTTCTGCAAGTTTGGTCAACCCCATGTAAGTTATGGGGCAGTAACAAGACACATTTCAAAGCGTGTTTTTCAGCCCGAAATAAACGCGTTTTTTCAGACAACTGAATCCCCATGTAACAGCAAGGCTCACTAGAGCCCACACACTCAGCTCTTAACCCCATTGTGCAGAAAGGGTCAAAACGTGTTTTTCAGCAGAAATAAACATGTTTCTGCAAGTTTGGTCAACCCCATGTAAGTTATGGGGCAGTAACAGCACACATTTCAAAACGTGTTTTTCAGCCCGAAATAAACACGTTTTTTCAGACAACTGAATCCCCATGTAACAGCAAGGCTCACTAGAGCCCACACACTCAGCTCTTAACCCCAGTGTGCAGAAAGGGTCAAAACGTGTTTTTCAGCAGAAATAAACATGTTTCTGCAAGTTTGGTCAACCCCATGTAAGTTATGGGGCAGTAACAGGACACTTTTCAAAACGTGTTTTTCAGCCCGAAATAAACACGTTTTTTCAGACAACTGAATGCCCATGTAACAGCAAGGCTCACTAGAGCCCACACACTCAGCTCTTAACCCCAGTGTGCAGAAAGGGGCAAAACGTGTTTTTCAGGAGAAATAAACATGTTTCTGCAAGTTTGGTCAACCCCATGTAAGTTATGGGGCAGTAACAGGACACTTTTCAAAACGTGTTTTTCAGCCCGAAATAAACGCGTTTTTTCAGACAACTGAATCCCCATGTAACAGCAAGGCTAACTAGAGCCCACACACTCAGCTCTTAACCCCAGTGTGCAGAAAAGGTCAAAACGTGTTTTTCAGCAGAAATAAACATGTTTCTGCAAGTTTGGTCAACCCCATGTAAGTTATGGGGCAGTAACAGGACACTTTTCAAAACGTGTTTTTCAGCCCGAAATAAACGCGTTTTTTCAGACAACTGAATCCCCATGTAACAGCAAGGCTCACTAGAGCCCACACACTCAGCTCTTAACCCCATTGTGCAGAAAGGGTCAAAACGTGTTTTTCAGCAGAAATAAACGTTTCTGCAAGTTTGGTCAACCCCATGTAAGTTATGGGGCAGTAACAGGACACTTTTCAAAACGTGTTTTTCAGCCCGAAATAAACGCGTTTTTTCAGACAACTGAATCCCCATGTAACAGCAAGGCTCACTAGAGCCCACACACTCAGCTCTTAACCCCAGTGTGCAGAAAGGGTCAAAACGTGTTTTTCAGCAGAAATAAACATGTTTCTGCAAGTTTGGTCAACCCCATGTAAGTTATGGGGCAGTAACAAGACACATTTCAAAGCGTGTTTTTCAGCCCGAAATAAACGCGTTTTTTCAGACAACTGAATCCCCATGTAACAGCAAGGCTCACTAGAGCCCACACACTCAGCTCTTAACCCCATTGTGCAGAAAGGGTCAAAACGTGTTTTTCAGCAGAAATAAACATGTTTCTGCAAGTTTGGTCAACCCCATGTAAGTTATGGGGCAGTAACAGGACACTTTTCAAAACGTGTTTTTCAGCCCGAAATAAACTCGTTTTTACAGACAACTGAATCCCCATGTAACAGCAAGGCTCACTAGAGCCCACACACTCAGCTCCTAACCCCAGTGTGCAGAAAGGGTCAAAACGTGTTTTTCAGCAGAAATAAACATGTTTCTGCAAGTTTGGTCAACCCCATGTAAGTTATGGGGCAGTAACAGGACACTTTTCAAAACGTGTTTTTCAGCCCGAAATAAACGCGTTTTTTCAGACAACTGAATCCCCATGTAACAGCAAGGTTCACTAGAGCCCACACACTCAGCTCTTAACCCCAGTGTGCAGAAAGGGTCAAAACGTGTTTTTCAGCAGAAATAAACATGTTTCTGCAAGTTTGGTCAACCCCATGTAAGTTATGGGGCAGTAACAGGACACTTTTCAAAACGTGTTTTTCAGCCCGAAATAAACGCGTTTTTTCAGACAACTGAATCCCCATGTAACAGCAAGGCTCACTAGAGCCCACACACTCAGCTCTTAACCCCAGTGTGCAGAAAGGGTCAAAACGTGTTTTTCAGCAGAAATAAACATGTTTCTGCAAGTTTGGTCAACCCCATGTAAGTTATGGGGCAGTAACAGGACACTTTTCAAAACGTGTTTTTCAGCCCGAAATAAACGCGTTTTTTCAGACAACTGAATCCCCATGTAACAGCAAGGCTCACTAGAGCCCACACACTCAGCTCTTAACCCCAGTGTGCAGAAAGGGTCAAAACGTGTTTTTCAGCAGAAATAAACATGTTTCTGCAAGTTTGGTCAACCCCATGTAAGTTATGGTGCAGTAACAGGACACTTTTCAAAACGTGTTTTGCAGCCCGAAATAAACGCGTTTTTTCAGACAACTGAATCCCCATGTAACAGCAAGGCTAACTAGAGCCCACACACTCAGCTCTTAACCCCAGTGTGCAGAAAAGGTCAAAACGTGTTTTTCAGCAGAAATAAACATGTTTCTGCAAGTTTGGTCAACCGCATGTAAGTTATGGGGCAGTAACAGGACACATTTCAAAACGTGTTTTTCAGCCCGAAATAAACGCGTTTTTTCAGACAACTGAATCCCCATGTAACAGCAAGGCTCACTAGAGCCCACACACTCAGCTCTTAACCCCAGTGTGCAGAAAGGGTCAAAACGTGTTTTTCAGCAGAAATAAACATGTTTCTGCAAGTTTGGTCAACCGCATGTAAGTTATGGGGCAGTAACAGGACACATTTCAAAACGTGTTTTTCAGCCCGAAATAAACGCGTTTTTTCAGACAACTGAATCCCCATGTAACAGCAAGGCTCACTAGAGCCCACACACTCAGCTCTTAACCCCAGTGTGCAGAAAGGGTCAAAACGTGTTTTTCAGCAGAAATAAACATGTTTCTGCAAGTTTGGTCAACCCCATGTAAGTTATGGTGCAGTAACAGGACACTTTTCAAAACGTGTTTTGCAGCCCGAAATAAACGCGTTTTTTCAGACAACTGAATCCCCATGTAACAGCAAGGCTAACTAGAGCCCACACACTCAGCTCTTAACCCCAGTGTGCAGAAAAGGTCAAAACGTGTTTTTCAGCAGAAATAAACATGTTTCTGCAAGTTTGGTCAACCGCATGTAAGTTATGGGGCAGTAACAGGACACATTTCAAAACGTGTTTTTCAGCCCGAAATAAACGCGTTTTTTCAGACAACTGAATCCCCATGTAACAGCAAGGCTCACTAGAGCCCACACACTCAGCTCTTAACCCCAGTGTGCAGAAAGGGTCAAAACGTGTTTTTCAGCAGAAATAAACATGTTTCTGCAAGTTTGGTCAACCGCATGTAAGTTATGGGGCAGTAACAGGACACATTTCAAAACGTGTTTTTCAGCCCGAAATAAACGCGTTTTTTCAGACAACTGAATCCCCATGTAACAGCAAGGCTCACTAGAGCCCACACACTCAGCTCTTAACCCCAGTGTGCAGAAAGGGTCAAAACGTGTTTTTCAGCAGAAATAAACATGTTTCTGCAAGTTTGGTCAACCCCATGTAAGTTATGGGGCAGTAACAGGACACTTTTCAAAACGTGTTTTTCAGCCCGAAATAAACTCGTTTTTACAGACAACTGAATCCCCATGTAACAGCAAGGCTCACTAGAGCCCACACACTCAGCTCCTAACCCCAGTGTGCAGAAAGGGTCAAAACGTGTTTTTCAGCAGAAATAAACATGTTTCTGCAAGTTTGGTCAACCCCATGTAAGTTATGGGGCAGTAACAGGACACTTTTCAAAACGTGTTTTTCAGCCCGAAATAAACGCGTTTTTTCAGACAACTGAATCCCCATGTAACAGCAAGGCTCACTAGAGCCCACACACTCAGCTCTTAACCCCAGTGTGCAGAAAGGGTCAAAACGTGTTTTTCAGCAGAAATAAACATGTTTCTGCAAGTTTGGTCAACCCCATGTAAGTTATGGTGCAGTAACAGGACACTTTTCAAAACGTGTTTTGCAGCCCGAAATAAACGCGTTTTTTCAGACAACTGAATCCCCATGTAACAGCAAGGCTAACTAGAGCCCACACACTCAGCTCTTAACCCCAGTGTGCAGAAAAGGTCAAAACGTGTTTTTCAGCAGAAATAAACATGTTTCTGCAAGTTTGGTCAACCGCATGTAAGTTATGGGGCAGGAACAGGACACATTTCAAAACGTGTTTTTCAGCCCGAAATAAACGCGTTTTTTCAGACAACTGAATCCCCATGTAACAGCAAGGCTCACTAGAGCCCACACACTCAGCTCTTAACCCCAGTGTGCAGAAAGGGTCAAAACGTGTTTTTCAGCAGAAATAAACATGTTTCTGCAAGTTTGGTCAACCCCATGTAAGTTATGGGGCAGTAACAGGACACTTTTCAAAACGTGTTTTTCAGCCCGAAATAAACGCGTTTTTTCAGACAACTGTATCCCCATGTAACAGCAAGGCTAACTAGAGCCCACACACTCAGCTCTTAACCCCAGTGTGCAGAAAAGGTCAAAACGTGTTTTTCAGCAGAAATAAACATGTTTCTGCCAGTTTGGTCAACCCCATGTAAGTTATGGGGCAGTAACAGCACACATTTCAAAACGTGTTTTTCAGCCCGAAATAAACGCGTTTTTTCAGACAACTGAATCCCCATGTAACAGCAAGGCTCACTAGAGCCCACACACTCAGCTCTTAACCCCAGTGTGCAGAAAGGGTCAAAACGTGTTTTTCAGCAGAAATAAACATGTTTCTGCAAGTTTGGTCAACCCCATGTAAGTTATGGGGCAGTAACAGGACACTTTTCAAAACGTGTTTTTCAGCCCGAAATAAACGCGTTTTTTCAGACAACTGAATCCCCATGTAACAGCAAGGCTAACTAGAGCCCACACACTCAGCTCTTAACCCCAGTGTGCAGAAAAGGTCAAAACGTGTTTTTCAGCAGAAATAAACATGTTTCTGCAAGTTTGGTCAACCCCATGTAAGTTATGGGGCAGTAACAAGACACATTTCAAAACGTGTTTTTCAGCCCGAAATAAACGCGTTTTTTCAGACAACTGAATCCCCATGTAACAGCAAGGCTCACTAGAGCCCACACACTCAGCTCCTAACCCCAGTGTGCAGAAAGGGTCAAAACGTGTTTTTCAGCAGAAATAAACATGTTTCTGCAAGTTTGGTCAACCCCATGTAAGTTATGGGGCAGTAACAGGACACTTTTCAAAACGTGTTTTTCAGCCCGAAATAAACGCGTTTTTTCAGACAACTGAATCCCCATGTAACAGCAAGGCTCACTAGAGCCCACACACTCAGCTCTTAACCCCAGTGTGCAGAAAGGGTCAAAACGTGTTTTTCAGCAGAAATAAACATGTTTCTGCAAGTTTGGTCAACCCCATGTAAGTTATGGGGCAGTAACAGGACACTTTTCAATACGTGTTTTTCAGCCCGAAATAAACGCGTTTTTTCAGACAACTGAATCCCCATGTAACAGCAAGGCTCACTAGAGCCCACACACTCAGCTCTTAACCCCAGTGTGCAGAAAGGGTCAAAACGTGTTTTTCAGCAGAAATAAACATGTTTCTGCAAGTTTGGTCAACCCCATGTAAGTTATGGGGCAGTAACAGGACACTTTTCAAAACGTGTTTTTCAGCCCGAAATAAACACGTTTTTTCAGACAACTGAATGCCCATGTAACAGCAAGGCTCACTAGAGCCCACACACTCAGCTCTTAACCCCAGTGTGCAGAAAGGGGCAAAACGTGTTTTTCAGGAGAAATAAACATGTTTCTGCAAGTTTGGTCAACCCCATGTAAGTTATGGGGCAGTAACAGGACACTTTTCAAAACGTGTTTTTCAGCCCGAAATAAACGCGTTTTTTCAGACAACTGAATCCCCATGTAACAGCAAGGCTAACTAGAGCCCACACACTCAGCTCTTAACCCCATTGTGCAGAAAAGGTCAAAACGTGTTTTTCAGCAGAAATAAACGTTTCTGCAAGTTTGGTCAACCCCATGTAAGTTATGGGGCAGTAACAAGACACATTTCAAAGCGTGTTTTTCAGCCCGAAATAAACGCGTTTTTTCAGACAACTGAATCCCCATGTAACAGCAAGGCTCACTAGAGCCCACACACTCAGCTCTTAACCCCATTGTGCAGAAAGGGTCAAAACGTGTTTTTCAGCAGAAATAAACATGTTTCTGCAAGTTTGGTCAACCCCATGTAAGTTATGGGGCAGTAACAGGACACTTTTCAAAACGTGTTTTTCAGCCCGAAATAAACTCGTTTTTACAGACAACTGAATCCCCATGTAACAGCAAGGCTCACTAGAGCCCACACACTCAGCTCCTAACCCCAGTGTGCAGAAAGGGTCAAAACGTGTTTTTCAGCAGAAATAAACATGTTTCTGCAAGTTTGGTCAACCCCATGTAAGTTATGGGGCAGTAACAGGACACTTTTCAAAACGTGTTTTTCAGCCCGAAATAAACGCGTTTTTTCAGACAACTGAATCCCCATGTAACAGCAAGGCTCACTAGAGCCCACACACTCAGCTCTTAACCCCAGTGTGCAGAAAGGGTCAAAACGTGTTTTTCAGCAGAAATAAACATGTTTCTGCAAGTTTGGTCAACCCCATGTAAGTTATGGTGCAGTAACAGGACACTTTTCAAAACGTGTTTTGCAGCCCGAAATAAACGCGTTTTTTCAGACAACTGAATCCCCATGTAACAGCAAGGCTAACTAGAGCCCACACACTCAGCTCTTAACCCCAGTGTGCAGAAAGGGTCAAAACGTGTTTTTCAGCAGAAATAAACATGTTTCTGCAAGTTTGGTCAACCCCATGTAAGTTATGGGGCAGTAACAGGACACTTTTCAAAACGTGTTTTTCAGCCCGAAATAAACGCGTTTTTTCAGACAACTGAATCCCCATGTAACAGCAAGGCTCACTAGAGCCCACACACTCAGCTCTTAACCCCAGTGTGCAGAAAGGGTCAAAACGTGTTTTTCAGCAGAAATAAACATGTTTCTGCAAGTTTGGTCAACCCCATGTAAGCTATGGGGCAGTAACAGGACACTTTTCAAAAACGTGTTTTTCAGCCCGAAATAAACGCGTTTTTTCAGACAACTGAATCCCCATGTAACAGCAAGGCTAACTAGAGCCCACACACTCAGCTCTTAACCCCAGTGTGCAGAAAAGGTCAAAACGTGTTTTTCAGCAGAAATAAACATGTTTCTGCAAGTTTGGTCAACCGCATGTAAGTTATGGGGCAGTAACAGGACACATTTCAAAACGTGTTTTTCAGCCCGAAATAAACGCGTTTTTTCAGACAACTGAATCCCCATGTAACAGCAAGGCTAACTAGAGCCCACACACTCAGCTCTTAACCCCAGTGTGCAGAAAAGGTCAAAATGTGTTTTTCAGCAGAAATAAACATGTTTCTGCAAGTTTGGTCAACCGCATGTAAGTTATGGGGTAGTAACAGGACACATTTCAAAACGTGTTTTTCAGCCCGAAATAAACGCGTTTTTTCAGACAACTGAATCCCCATGTAAGCAAGGCTCACTAGAGCCCACACACTCAGCTCTTAACCCCAGTGTGCAGAAAGGGTCAAAACGTGTTTTTCAGCAGAAATAAACATGTTTCTGCAAGTTTGGTCAACCCCATGTAAGTTATGGGGCAGTAACAGGACACTTTTCAAAACGTGTTTTTCAGCCCGAAATAAACGCGTTTTTTCAGACAACTGAATCCCCATGTAACAGCAAGGCTAACTAGAGCCCACACACTCAGCTCTTAACCCCAGTGTGCAGAAAAGGTCAAAACGTGTTTTTCAGCAGAAATAAACATGTTTCTGCAAGTTTGGTCAACCGCATGTAAGTTATGGGGCAGTAACAGGACACATTTCAAAACGTGTTTTTCAGCCCGAAATAAACGCGTTTTTTCAGACAACTGAATCCCCATGTAACAGCAAGGCTAACTAGAGCCCACACACTCAGCTCTTAACCCCAGTGTGCAGAAAAGGTCAAAACGTGTTTTTCAGCAGAAATAAACATGTTTCTGCAAGTTTGGTCAACCGCATGTAAGTTATGGGGCAGTAACAGGACACATTTCAAAACGTGTTTTTCAGCCCGAAATAAACGCGTTTTTTCAGACAACTGAATCCCCATGTAACAGCAAGGCTCACTAGAGCCCACACACTCAGCTCTTAACCCCAGTGTGCAGAAAGGGTCAAAACGTGTTTTTCAGCAGAAATAAACATGTTTCTGCAAGTTTGGTCAACCCCATGCAAGTTATGGGGCAGTAACAGCACACATTTCAAAACGTGTTTTTCAGCCCGAAATAAACACGTTTTTTCAGAAAACTGAATCCCCATGTAACAGCAAGGCTCACTAGAGCCCACACACTCAGCTCTTAACCCCAGTGTGCAGAAAGGGTCAAACGTGTTTTTCAGCAGAAATAAACATGTTTCTGCAAGTTTGGTCAACCCCATGTAAGTTATGGGGCAGTAACAGGACACTTTTCAAAACGTGTTTTTCAGCCCGAAATAAACACATTTTTTCAGACAACTGAATGCCCATGTAACAGCAAGGCTCACTAGAGCCCACACACTCAGCTCTTAACCCCAGTGTGCAGAAAGGGGCAAAACGTGTTTTTCAGGAGAAATAAACATGTTTCTGCAAGTTTGGTCAACCCCATGTAAGTTATGGGGCAGTAACAGGACACTTTTCAAAACGTGTTTTTCAGCCCGAAATAAACGTGTTTTTTCAGACAACTGAATCCCCATGTAACAGCAAGGCTAACTAGAGCCCACACACTCAGCTCTTAACCCCAGTGTGCAGAAAAGGTCAAAACGTGTTTTTCAGCAGAAATAAACATGTTTCTGCAAGTTTGGTCAACCCCATGTAAGTTATGGGGCAGTAACAAGACACATTTCAAAACGTGTTTTTCAGCCCGAAATAAACGCGTTTTTTCAGACAACTGAATCCCCATGTAACAGCAAGGCTCACTAGAGCCCACACACTCAGCTCTTAACCCCATTGTGCAGAAAGGGTCAAAACGTGTTTTTCAGCAGAAATAAACATGTTTCTGCAAGTTTGGTCAACCCCATGTAAGTTATGGGGCAGTAACAGGACACTTTTCAAAACGTGTTTTTCAGCCCGAAATAAACGCGTTTTTTCAGACAACTGAATCCCCATGTAACAGCAAGGCTCACTAGAGCCCACACACTCAGCTCTTAACCCCATTGTGCAGAAAGGGTCAAAACAGTGTTTATTCAGTTTCAGCAGAAATAAACATGTTTCTGCAAGTTTGGTCAACCCCATGTAAGTTATGGGGCAGTAACAGGACACTTTTCAAAACGTGTTTTTCAGCCCGAAATAAACGCGTTTTTTCAGACAACTGAATCCCCATGTAACAGCAAGGCTCACTAGAGCCCACACACTCAGCTCTTAACCCCAGTGTGCAGAAAGGGTCAAAACGTGTTTTTCAGCAGAAATAAACATGTTTCTGCAAGTTTGGTCAACCCCATGTAAGTTATGGGGCAGTAACAAGGACACATTTCAAAGCGTGTTTTTCAGCCCGAAATAAACGCGTTTTTTCAGACAACTGAATCCCCATGTAACAGCAAGGCTCACTAGAGCCCACACACTCAGCTCTTAACCCCATTGTGCAGAAAGGGTCAAAACGTGTTTTTCAGCAGAAATAAACATGTTTCTGCAAGTTTGGTCAACCGCATGTAAGTTATGGGGCAGTAACAGGACACATTTCAAAACGTGTTTTTCAGCCCGAAATAAACGCGTTTTTTCAGACAACTGAATCCCCATGTAACAGCAAGGCTAACTAGAGCCCACACACTCAGCTCTTAACCCCAGTGTGCAGAAAAGGTCAAAACGTGTTTTTCAGCAGAAATAAACATGTTTCTGCAAGTTTGGTCAACCGCATGTAAGTTATGGGGAAGTAACAGGACACATTTCAAAACGTGTTTTTCAGCCCGAAATAAACGCGTTTTTTCAGACAACTGAATCCCCATGTAACAGCAAGGCTCACTAGAGCCCACACACTCAGCTCTTAACCCCAGTGTGCAGAAAGGGACAAAACGTGTTTTTCAGCAGAAATAAACATGTTTCTGCAAGTTTGGTCAACCCCATGTAAGTTATGGGGCAGTAACAGGACACTTTTCAATACGTGTTTTTCAGCCCGAAATAAACGCGTTTTTTCAGACAACTGAATCCCCATGTAACAGCAAGGCTCACTAGAGCCCACACACTCAGCTCTTAACCCCAGTGTGCAGAAAGGGTCAAAACGTGTTTTCAGCAGAAATAAACATGTTTCTGCAAGTTTGGTCAACCCAATGTAAGTTATGGGGCAGTAACAAGACACATTTCAAAGCGTGTTTTTCAGCCCGAAATAAACGCGTTTTTTCAGACAACTGAATCCCCATGTAACAGCAAGGCTCACTAGAGCCCACACACTCAGCTCTTAACCCCATGTGCAGAAAGGGTCAAAACGTGTTTTTCAGCAGAAATAAACATGTTTCTGCAAGTTTGGTCAACCCCATGTAAGTTATGGGGCAGTAACAGCACACATTTCAAAACGTGTTTTTCAGCCCGAAATAAACACGTTTTTTCAGACAACTGAATCCCCATGTAACAGCAAGGCTCACTAGAGCCCACACACTCAGCTCTTAACCCCAGTGTGCAGAAAGGGTCAAAACGTGTTTTTCAGCAGAAATAAACATGTTTCTGCAAGTTTGGTCAACCCCATGTAAGTTATGGGGCAGTAACAGGGACACTTTTCAAAACGTGTTTTTCAGCCCGAAATAAACACGTTTTTTCAGACAACTGAATGCCCATGTAACAGCAAGGCTCACTAGAGCCACACACTCAGCTCTTAACCCCAGTGTGCAGAAAGGGGCAAAACGTGTTTTTCAGGAGAAATAAACATGTTTCTGCAAGTTTGGTCAACCCCATGTAAGTTATGGGGCAGTAACAGGACACTTTCAAAACGTGTTTTTCAGCCCGAAATAAACGCGTTTTTTCAGACAACTGAATCCCCATGTAACAGCAAGGCTAACTAGAGCCCACACACTCAGCTCTTAACCCCAGTGTGCAGAAAAGGTCAAAACGTGTTTTTCAGCAGAAATAAACATGTTTCTGCAAGTTTGGTCAACCCCATGTAAGTTATGGGGCAGTAACAGACACTTTTCAAAACGTGTTTTTCAGCCCGAAATAAACGCGTTTTTTCAGACAACTGAATCCCCATGTAACAGCAAGGCTCACTAGAGCCCACACACTCAGCTCTTAACCCCATTGTGCAGAAAGGGTCAAAACGTGTTTTTCAGCAGAAATAAACGTTTCTGCAAGTTTGGTCAACCCCATGTAAGTTATGGGGCAGTAACAGGACACTTTCAAAACGTGTTTTTCAGCCCGAAATAAACGCGTTTTTTCAGACAACTGAATCCCCATGTAACAGCATGGCTCACTAGAGCCCACACACTCAGCTCTTAACCCCAGTGTGCAGAAAGGGTCAAAAACGTGTTTTTCAGCAGAAATAAACATGTTTCTGCAAGTTTGGTCAACCCCATGTAAGTTATGGGGCAGTAACAAGACACATTTCAAAGCGTGTTTTTCAGCCCCGAAATAAACGCGTTTTTTCAGACAACTGAATCCCCATGTAACAGCAAGGCTCACTAGAGCCCACACACTCAGCTCTTAACCCCATTGTGCAGAAAGGGTCAAAACGTGTTTTTCAGCAGAAATAAACATGTTTCTGCAAGTTTGGTCAACCCCATGTAAGTTATGGGGCAGTAACAGGACACTTTTCAAAACGTGTTTTTCAGCCCGAAATAAACTCGTTTTTACAGACAACTGAATCCCATGAACAGCAAGGCTCACTAGAGCCCACACACTCATCCTAACCCCAGTGTGCAGAAAGGGTCAAAACGTGTTTTTCAGCAGAAATAAACATGTTTCTGCAAGTTTGGTCAACCCCATGTAAGTTATGGGGCAGTAACAGGACACTTTTCAAAACGTGTTTTTCAGCCCGAAATAAACGCGTTTTTTCAGACAACTGAATCCCCATGTAACAGCAAGGCTCACTAGAGCCCACACACTCAGCTCTTAACCCCAGTGTGCAGAAAGGGTCAAAACGTGTTTTTCAGCAGAAATAAACATGTTTCTGCAAGTTTGGTCAACCCCATGTAAGTTATGGTGCAGTAACAGGACACTTTTCAAAACGTGTTTTGCAGCCGAAATAAACGCGTTTTTCAGACAACTGAATCCCCATGTAACAGCAAGGCTAACTAGAGCCCACACACTCAGCTCTTAACCCCAGTGTGCAGAAAAGGTCAAAACGTGTTTTTCAGCAGAAATAAACATGTTTCTGCAAGTTTGGTCAACCGCATGTAAGTTATGGGGCAGTAACAGGACACATTTCAAAACGTGTTTTCAGCCCGAAATAAACGCGTTTTTTCAGACAACTGAATCCCCATGTAACAGCAAGGCTCACTAGAGCCCACACACTCAGCTCTTAACCCCAGTGTGCAGAAAGGGTCAAAACGTGTTTTTCAGCAGAAATAAACATGTTTCTGCAAGTTTGGTCAACCCCATGTAAGTTATGGGGCAGTAACAGGACACTTTTCAAAACGTGTTTTTCAGCCCGAAATAAACGCGTTTTTTCAGACAACTGTATCCCCATGTAACAGCAAGGCTAACTAGAGCCCACACACTCAGCTCTTAACCCCAGTGTGCAGAAAGGGTCAAAACGTGTTTTTCAGCAGAATAAACATATTTCTGCAAGTTTGGTCAACCCCATGTAAGTTATGGGGCAGTAACAGGACACTTTTCAAAACGTGTTTTTCAGCCCGAAATAAACGCGTTTTTTCAGACAACTGAATCCCCATGTAACAGCAAGGCTAACTAGAGCCACACACTCAGCTCTTAACCCCAGTGTGCAGAAAAGGTCAAAAACGTGTTTTTCAGCAGAAATAAACATGTTTCTGCAAGTTTGGTCAACCCCATGTAAGTTATGGGGCAGTAACAGCACACATTTCAAAACGTGTTTTTCAGCCCGAAATAAACGCGTTTTTTCAGACAACTGAATCCCCATGTAACAGCAAGGCTCACTAGAGCCCACACACTCAGCTCTTAACCCCAGTGTGCAGAAAGGGTCAAAACGTGTTTTTCAGCAGAAATAAACATGTTTCTGCCAGTTTGGTCAACCCCATGTAAGTTATGGGGCAGTAACAGGACACTTTTCAAAACGTGTTTTTCAGCCCGAAATAAACACGTTTTTTCAGACAACTGAATCCCCATGTAACAGCAAGGCTCACTAGAGCCCACACACTCAGCTCTTAACCCCAGTGTGCAGAAAAGGTCAAAACGTGTTTTTCAGCAGAAATAAACATGTTTCTGCCAGTTTGGTCAACCCCATGTAAGTTATGGGGCAGTAACAGCACACATTTCAAAACGTGTTTTTCAGCCCGAAATAAACGCGTTTTTTTCAGACAACTGAATCCCCATGTAACAGCAAGGCTCACTAGAGCCCACACACTCAGCTCTTAACCCCAGTGTGCAGAAAGGGTCAAAACGTGTTTTTCAGCAGAAATAAACATGTTTCTGCCAGTTGGTCAACCCCATGTAAGTTATGGGGCAGTAACAGGACACTTTTCAAAATGTGGTTTTTCAGCCCGAAATAAACACGTTTTTTCAGACAACTTAATCCCCATGTAACAGCAAGGCTCACTAGAGCCCACACACTCAGCTCTTAACCCCAGTGTGCAGAAAGGGTCAAAACGTGTTTTTCAGCAGAAATAAACATGTTTCTGCAAGTTTGGTCAACCCCATGTAAGTTATGGGGCAGTAACAGGACACTTTCAAAACGTGTTTTTCAGCCCGAAATAAACGCGTTTTTTCAGACAACTGAATCCCCATGTAACAGCAAGGCTAACTAGAGCCCACACACTCAGCTCTTAACCCCAGTGTGCAGAAAAGGTCAAAACGTGTTTTTCAGCAGAAATAAAACATGTTTCTGCAAGTTTGGTCAACCCCATGTAAGTTATGGGGCAGTAACAAGACACATTTCAAAACTTGTTTTTCAGCCCGAAATAAACGCGTTTTTTCAGACAACTGAATCCCATGTAACAGCAAGGCTCACTAGACCCACACACTCAGCTCCTAACCCCAGTGTGCAGAAAGGGTCAAAACGTGTTTTTCAGCAGAAATAAACATGTTTCTGCAAGTTTGGTCAACCCCATGTAAGTTATGGGGCAGTAACAGGACACTTTTCAAAACGTGTTTTTCAGCCCGAAATAAACGCGTTTTTTCAGACAACTGAATCCCCATGTAACAGCAAGGCTCACTAGAGCCACACACTCAGCTCTTAACCCCAGTGTGCAGAAAGGGTCAAAACGTGTTTTTCAGCAGAAATAAACATGTTTCTGCAAGTTTGGTCAACCCCATGTAAGTTATGGGGCAGTAACAGGACACTTTTCAATACGTGTTTTTCAGCCCGAAATAAACGCGTTTTTTCAGACAACTGAATCCCCATGTAACAGCAAGGCTCACTAGAGCCCACACACTCAGCTCTTAACCCCAGTGTGCAGAAAGGGTCAAAACGTGTTTTTCAGCAGAAATAAACATGTTTCTGCAAGTTTGGTCAACCCCATGTAAGTTATGGGGCAGTAACAGGACACTTTTCAAAACGTGTTTTTCAGCCCGAAATAAACACGTTTTTTCAGACAACTGAATGCCCATGTAACAGCAAGGCTCACTAGAGCCCACACACTCAGCTCTTAACCCCAGTGTGCAGAAAGGGGCAAAACGTGGTTTTTCAGGAGAAATAAACATGTTTCTGCAAGTTTGGTCAACCCCATGTAAGTTATGGGGCAGTAACAGGACACTTTTCAAAACGTGTTTTTCAGCCCGAAATAAACGCGTTTTTTCAGACAACTGAATCCCCGTGTAACAGCAAGGCTAACTAGAGCCCACACACTCAGCTCTTAACCCCAGTGTGCAGAAAAGGTCAAAACGTGTTTTTCAGCAGAAATAAACATGTTTCTGCAAGTTTGGTCAACCCCATGTAAGTTATGGGGCAGTAACAGGACACTTTTCAAAACGTGTTTTTCAGCCCGAAATAAACGCGTTTTTTCAGACAACTGAATCCCCATGTAACAGCAAGGCTCACTAGAGCCCACACACTCAGCTCTTAACCCCATTGTGCAGAAAGGGTCAAAACGTGTTTTCAGCAGAAATAAACGTTTCTGCAAGTTTGGTCAACCCCATGTAAGTTATGGGGCAGTAACAGGACACTTTTCAAAACGTGTTTTTCAGCCCGAAATAAACGCGTTTTTTCAGACAACTGAATCCCCATGTAACAGCAAGGCTCACTAGAGCCCACACACTCAGCTCTTAACCCCAGTGTGCAGAAAGGGTCAAAACGTGTTTTTCAGCAGAAATAAACATGTTTCTGCAAGTTTGGTCAACCCCATGTAAGTTATGGGGCAGTAACAAGACACATTTCAAAGCGTGTTTTTCAGCCCGAAAATAAACGCGTTTTTTCAGACAACTGAATCCCCATGTAACAGCAAGGCTCACTAGAGCCCACACACTCAGCTCTTAACCCCATTGTGCAGAAAGGGTCAAAACGTGTTTTTCAGCAGAAATAAACATGTTTCTGCAAGTTTGGTCAACCCCATGTAAGTTATGGGGCAGTAACAGGACACTTTTCAAAACGTGTTTTTCAGCCCGAAATAAACTCGTTTTTACAGACAACTGAATCCCCATGTAACAGCAAGGCTCACTAGAGCCCACACACTCAGCTCCTAACCCCAGTGTGCAGAAAGGGTCAAAACGTGTTTTTCAGCAGAAATAAACATGTTTCTGCAAGTTTGGTCAACCCCATGTAAGTTATGGGGCAGTAACAGGACACTTTTTCAAAACGTGTTTTTCAGCCCGAAATAAACGCGTTTTTCAGACAACTGAATCCCCATGTAACAGCAAGGCTCACTAGAGCCCACACACTCAGCTCTTAACCCCAGTGTGCAGAAAGGGTCAAAACGTGTTTTTCAGCAGAAATAAACATGTTTCTGCAAGTTTGGTCAACCCCATGTAAGTTATGGTGCAGTAACAGGACACTTTTCAAAACGTGTTTTGCAGCCCGAAATAAACGCGTTTTTTCAGACAACTGAATCCCCATGTAACAGCAAGGCTAACTAGAGCCCACACACTCAGCTCTTAACCCCAGTGTGCAGAAAAGGTCAAAACGTGTTTTTCAGCAGAAATAAACATGTTTCTGCAAGTTTGGTCAACCGCATGTAAGTTATGGGGCAGTAACAGGACACATTTCAAAACGTGTTTTTCAGCCCGAAATAAACGCGTTTTTTCAGACAACTGAATCCCCATGTAACAGCAAGGCTCACTAGAGCCCACACACTCAGCTCTTAACCCCAGTGTGCAGAAAGGGTCAAAACGTGTTTTTCAGCAGAAATAAACATGTTTCTGCAAGTTTGGTCAACCCCATGTAAGTTATGGGGCAGTAACAGGACACTTTTCAAAACGTGTTTTTCAGCCCGAAATAAACGCGTTTTTTCAGACAACTGTATCCCATGTAACAGCAAGGCTAACTAGAGCCCACACACTCAGCTCTTAACCCCAGTGTGCAGAAAGGGTCAAAACGTGTTTTTCAGCAGAAATAAACATATTTCTGCAAGTTTGGTCAACCCCATGTAAGTTATGGGGCAGTAACAGGACACTTTTCAAAACGTGTTTTTCAGCCCGAAATAAACGCGTTTTTTCAGACAACTGAATCCCCATGTAACAGCAAGGCTAACTAGAGCCCACACACTCAGCTCTTAACCCCAGTGTGCAGAAAAGGTCAAAACGTGTTTTTCAGCAGAAATAAACATGTTTCTGCAAGTTTGGTCAACCCCATGTAAGTTATGGGGCAGTAACAGCACACATTTCAAAACGTGTTTTTCAGCCCGAAAATAAACGCGTTTTTTCAGACAACTGAATCCCCATGTAACAGCAAGGCTCACTAGAGCCCACACACTCAGCTCTTAACCCCAGTGTGCAGAAAGGGGTCAAAACGTGTTTTTCAGCAGAAATAAACATGTTTCTGCCAGTTTGGTCAACCCCATGTAAGTTATGGGGCAGTAACAGGACACTTTTCAAAACGTGTTTTTCAGCCCGAAATAAACACGTTTTTTCAGACAACTGAATCCCCATGTAACAGCAAGGCTCACTAGAGCCCACACACTCAGCTCTTAACCCCAGTGTGCAGAAAAGGTCAAAACGTGTTTTTCAGCAGAAATAAACATGTTTCTGCCAGTTTGGTCAACCCCATGTAAGTTATGGGGCAGTAACAGCACACATTTCAAAACGTGTTTTCAGCCCGAAATAAACGCGTTTTTTCAGACAACTGAATCCCCATGTAACAGCAAGGCTCACTAGAGCCCACACACTCAGCTCTTAACCCCAGTGTGCAGAAAGGGTCAAAACGTGTTTTTCAGCAGAAATAAACATGTTTCTGCCAGTTTGGTCAACCCCATGTAAGTTATGGGGCAGTAACAGGACACTTTTCAAAATGTGTTTTTCAGCCCGAAATAAACACGTTTTTTCAGACAACTTAATCCCCATGTAACAGCAAGGCTCACTAAAGCCCACACACTCAGCTCTTAACCCCAGTGTGCAGAAAGGGTCAAAACGTGTTTTTCAGCAGAAATAAACATGTTTCTGCAAGTTTGGTCAACCCCATGTAAGTTATGGGGCAGTAACAGGACACTTTTCAAAACGTGTTTTTCAGCCCGAAATAAACGCGTTTTTTCAGACAACTGAATCCCCATGTAACAGCAAGGCTCACTAGAGCCCACACACTCAGCTCTTAACCCCAGTGTGCAGAAAGGGTCAAAACGTGTTTTTCAGCAGAAATAAACATGTTTCTGCCAGTTTGGTCAACCCCATGTAAGTTATGGGGCAGTAACAGGACACTTTTCAAAATGTGTTTTTCAGCCCGAAATAAACACGTTTTTTCAGACAACTTAATCCCCATGTAACAGCAAGGCTCACTAGAGCCCACACCTCAGCTCTTAACCCCAGTGTGCAGAAAGGGTCAAAACGTGTTTTTCAGCAGAAATAAACATGTTTTCTGCAAGTTTGGTCAACCCCATGTAAGTTATGGGGCAGTAACAGGACACTTTTCAAAACGTGTTTTTCAGCCGAAATAAACGCGTTTTTTCAGACAACTGAATCCCCATGTAACAGCAAGGCTAACTAGAGCCCACACACTCAGCTCTTAACCCCAGTGTGCAGAAAGGTCAAAACGTGTTTTTCAGCAGAAATAAACATGTTTCTGCAAGTTTGGTCAACCCCATGTAAGTTATGGGGCAGTAACAAGACACATTTCAAAACTGTTTTTCAGCCCGAAATAAACGCGTTTTTTTCAGACAACTGAATCCCCATGTAACAGCAAGGCTCACTAGAGCCCACACACTCAGCTCCTAACCCCAGTGTGCAGAAAGGGTCAAAACGTGTTTTTCAGCAGAAATAAACATGTTTCTGCAAGTTTGGTCAACCCCATGTAAGTTATGGGGCAGTAACAGGACACTTTTCAAACGTGTTTTTCAGCCCGAAATAAACGCGTTTTTTCAGACAACTGAATCCCCATGTAACAGCAAGGCTCACTAGAGCCCACACACTCAGCTCTTAACCCCAGTGTGCAGAAAGGGTCAAAACGTGTTTTCAGCAGAAATAAACATGTTTCTGCAAGTTTGGTCAACCCCATGTAAGTTATGGGGCAGTAACAGGACACTTTTCAATACGTGTTTTTCAGCCCGAAATAAACGCGTTTTTCAGACAACTGAATCCCCGTGTAACAGCAAGGCTAACTAGAGCCCACACACTCAGCTCTTAACCCCAGTGTGCAGAAAAGGTCAAAACGTGTTTTTCAGCAGAAATAAACATGTTTCTGCAAGTTTGGTCAACCCCATGTAAGTTATGGGGCAGTAACAGGACACTTTTCAAAACGTGTTTTTCAGCCCGAAATAAACGCGTTTTTTCAGACAACTGAATCCCCATGTAACAGCAAGGCTCACTAGAGCCCACACACTCAGCTCTTAACCCCATTGTGCAGAAAGGGTCAAAACGTGTTTTTCAGCAGAAATAAACGTTTCTGCAAGTTTGGTCAACCCCATGTAAGTTATGGGGCAGTAACAGGACACTTTTCAAAACGTGTTTTTCAGCCCGAAATAAACGCGTTTTTCAGACAACTGAATCCCCATGTAACAGCAAGGCTCACTAGAGCCCACACACTCAGCTCTTAACCCCAGTGTGCAGAAAGGGTCAAAACGTGTTTTTCAGCAGAATAAACATGTTTCTGCAAGTTTGGTCAACCCCATGTAAGTTATGGGGCAGTAACAAGACACATTTCAAAGCGTGTTTTTCAGCCCGAAATAAACGCGTTTTTCAGACAACTGAATCCCCATGTAACAGCAAGGCTCACTAGAGCCCACACACTCAGCTCTTAACCCCATTGTGCAGAAAGGGTCAAAACGTGTTTTTCAGCAGAAATAAACATGTTTCTGCAAGTTTGGTCAACCCCATGTAAGTTATGGGGCAGTAACAGGACACTTTTCAAAACGTGTTTTTCAGCCCGAAATAAACGCGTTTTTTCAGACAACTGAATCCCCATGTAACAGCAAGGCTCACTAGAGCCCACACACTCAGCTCTTAACCCCAGTGTGCAGAAAGGGTCAAAACGTGTTTTTCAGCAGAAATAAACATGTTTCTGCAAGTTTGGTCAACCCCATGTAAGTTATGGTGCAGTAACAGGACACTTTTCAAAACGTGTTTTGCAGCCCGAAATAAACGCGTTTTTTTCAGACAACTGAATCCCCATGTAACAGCAAGGCTAACTAGAGCCCACACACTCAGCTCTTAACCCCAGTGTGCAGAAAAGGTCAAAACGTGTTTTTCAGCAGAAATAAACATGTTTCTGCAAGTTTGGTCAACCGCATGTAAGTTATGGGGCAGTAACAGGACACATTTCAAACGTGTTTTTCAGCCCGAAATAAACGCGTTTTTTCAGACAACTGAATCCCCATGTAACAGCAAGGCTCACTAGAGCCCACACACTCAGCTCTTAACCCCAGTGTGCAGAAAGGGTCAAAACGTGTTTTTCAGCAGAAATAAACATGTTTCTGCAAGTTTGGTCAACCCCATGTAAGTTATGGGGCAGTAACAGGACACTTTTCAAAACGTGTTTTTCAGCCCGAAATAAACGCGTTTTTTCAGACAACTGTATCCCCATGTAACAGCAAGGCTAACTAGAGCCCACACACTCAGCTCTTAACCCCAGTGTGCAGAAAGGGTCAAAACTTGTTTTTCAGCAGAAATAAACATATTTCTGCAAGTTTGGTCAACCCCATGTAAGTTATGGGGCAGTAACAGGACACTTTTCAAAACGTGTTTTTCAGCCCGAAATAAACGCGTTTTTTCAGACAACTGAATCCCCATGTAACAGCAAGGCTAACTAGAGCCCACACACTCAGCTCTTAACCCCAGTGTGCAGAAAAGGTCAAAACGTGTTTTTCAGCAGAAATAAACATGTTTCTGCAAGTTTGGTCAACCCCATGTAAGTTATGGGGCAGTAACAGCACACATTTCAAAACGTGTTTTTCAGCCCGAAATAAACGCGTTTTTTCAGACAACTGAATCCCCATGTAACAGCAAGGCTCACTAGAGCCCACACACTCAGCTCTTAACCCAGTGTGCAGAAAGGGTCAAAACGTGTTTTTCAGCAGAAATAAACATGTTTCTGCCAGTTTGGTCAACCCCATGTAAGTTATGGGGCAGTAACAGGACACTTTTCAAAACGTGTTTTTCAGCCCGAAATAAACACGTTTTTTCAGACAACTGAATCCCCATGTAACAGCAAGGCTCACTAGAGCCCACACACTCAGCTCTTAACCCCAGTGTGCAGAAAAGGTCAAAACGTGTTTTTCAGCAGAAATAAACATGTTTCTGCCAGTTTGGTCAACCCCATGTAAGTTATGGGGCAGTAACAGCACACATTTCAAAACGTGTTTTTCAGCCCGAAATAAACGCGTTTTTTCAGACAACTGAATCCCCATGTAACAGCAAGGCTCACTAGAGCCCACACACTCAGCTCTTAACCCCAGTGTGCAGAAAGGGTCAAAACGTGTTTTTCAGCAGAAATAAACATGTTTCTGCCAGTTTGGTCAACCCCATGTAGTTATGGGGCAGTAACAGGACACTTTTCAAAATGTGTTTTTCAGCCCGAAATAAACACGTTTTTTCAGACAACTTAATCCCCATGTAACAGCAAGGCTCACTAAAGCCCACACACTCAGCTCTTAACCCCAGTGTGCAGAAAGGGTCAAAACGTGTTTTTCAGCAGAAATAAACATGTTTCTGCAAGTTTGGTCAACCCCATGTAAGTTATGGGGCAGTAACAGGACACTTTTCAAAACGTGTTTTCAGCCCGAAATAAACGCGTTTTTTCAGACAACTGAATCCCCATGTAACAGCAAGGCTAACTAGAGCCCACACACTCAGCTCTTAACCCCAGTGTGCAGAAAAGGTCAAAACGTGTTTTTCAGCAGAAATAAACATGTTTCTGCAAGTTTGGTCAACCCCATGTAAGTTATGGGGCAGTAACAAGACACATTTCAAAACTTGTTTTTCAGCCCGAAATAAACGCGTTTTTTCAGACAACTGAATCCCCATGTAACAGCAAGGCTCACTAGAGCCCACACACTCAGCTCCTAACCCCAGTGTGCAGAAAGGGTCAAAACGTGTTTTTCAGCAGAAATAAACATGTTTCTGCAAGTTTGGTCAACCCCATGTAAGTTATGGGGCAGTAACAGGACACTTTTCAAAACGTGTTTTTCAGCCCGAAATAAACGCGTTTTTTCAGACAACTGAATCCCCATGTAACAGCAAGGCTCACTAGAGCCCACACACTCAGCTCTTAACCCCAGTGTGCAGAAAGGGTCAAAACGTGTTTTTCAGCAGAAATAAACATGTTTCTGCAAGTTTGGTCAACCCCATGTAAGTTATGGGGCAGTAACAGGACACTTTTCAAAACGTGTTTTTCAGCCCGAAATAAACGCGTTTTTTCAGACAACTGAATCCCCATGTAACAGCAAGGCTAACTAGAGCCCACACACTCAGCTCTTAACCCCAGTGTGCAGAAAAGGTCAAGACGTGTTTTTCAGCAGAAATAAACATATTTCTGCAAGTTTGGTCAACCCCATGTAAGTTATGGGGCAGTAACAGGACACTTTTCAAAACGTGTTTTTCAGCCCGAAATAAACGCGTTTTTTCAGACAACTGAATCCCCATGTAACAGCAAGGCTAACTAGAGCCCACACACTCAGCTCTTAACCCCAGTGTGCAGAAAAGGTCAAAACGTGTTTTTCAGCAGAAATAAACATGTTTCTGCAAGTTTGGTCAACCGCATGTAAGTTATGGGGCAGTAACAGGACACTTTTCAAAACGTGTTTTTCAGCCCGAAATAAACGCGTTTTTTCAGACAACTGAATCCCCATGTAACAGCAAGGCTAACTAGAGCCCACACACTCAGCTCTTAACCCCAGTGTGCAGAAAGGGTCAAAACGTGTTTTTCAGCAGAAATAAACATGTTTCTGCAAGTTTGGTCAACCCCATGTAAGTTATGGGGCAGTAACAGGACACTTTTCAAAACGTGTTTTTCAGCCCGAAATAAACGCGTTTTTTCAGACAACTGAATCCCCATGTAACAGCAAGGCTAACTAGAGCCCACACACTCAGCTCTTAACCCCAGTGTGCAGAAAAGGTCAAAACGTGTTTTTCAGCAGAAATAAACATGTTTCTGCAAGTTTGGTCAACCCCATGTAAGTTATGGGGCAGTAACAAGACACATTTCAAAACTTGTTTTTCAGCCCGAAATAAACGCGTTTTTTCAGACAACTGAATCCCCATGTAACAGCAAGGCTCACTAGAGCCCACACACTCAGCTCCTAACCCCAGTGTGCAGAAAGGGTCAAAACGTGTTTTTCAGCAGAAATAAACATGTTTCTGCAAGTTTGGTCAACCCCATGTAAGTTATGGGGCAGTAACAGGACACTTTTCAAAACGTGTTTTTCAGCCCGAAATAAACGCGTTTTTTCAGACAACTGAATCCCCATGTAACAGCAAGGCTCACTAGAGCCCACACACTCAGCTCTTAACCCCAGTGTGCAGAAAGGGTCAAAACGTGTTTTTCAGCAGAAATAAACATGTTTCTGCAAGTTTGGTCAACCCCATGTAAGTTATGGGGCAGTAACAGGACACTTTTCAAAACGTGTTTTTCAGCCCGAAATAAACGCGTTTTTTCAGACAACTGAATCCCCATGTAACAGCAAGGCTAACTAGAGCCCACACACTCAGCTCTTAACCCCAGTGTGCAGAAAAGGTCAAGACGTGTTTTTCAGCAGAAATAAACATGTTTCTGCAAGTTTGGTCAACCCCATGTAAGTTATGGGGCAGTAACAGGACACTTTTCAAAACGTGTTTTTCAGCCCGAAATAAACACGTTTTTTCAGACAACTGAATGCCCATGTAACAGCAAGGCTCACTAGAGCCCACACACTCAGCTCTTAACCCCAGTGTGCAGAAAGGGGCAAAACGTGTTTATCAGGAGAAATAAACATGTTTCTGCAAGTTTGGTCAACCCCATGTAAGTTATGGGGCAGTAACAGGACACTTTTCAAAACGTGTTTTTCAGCCCGAAATAAACGCGTTTTTTCAGACAACTGAATCCCCATGTAACAGCAAGGCTAACTAGAGCCCACACACTCAGCTCTTAACCCCAGTGTGCAGAAAAGGTCAAAACGTGTTTTTCAGCAGAAATAAACATGTTTCTGCAAGTTTGGTCAACCCCATGTAAGTTATGGGGCAGTAACAAGACACATTTCAAAACGTGTTTTTCAGCCCGAAATAAACGCGTTTTTTCAGACAACTGAATCCCCATGTAACAGCAAGGCTCACTAGAGCCCACACACTCAGCTCTTAACCCCATTGTGCAGAAAGGGTCAAAACGTGTTTTTCAGCAGAAATAAACATGTTTCTGCAAGTTTGGTCAACCCCATGTAAGTTATGGGGCAGTAACAGGACACTTTTCAAAACGTGTTTTTCAGCCCGAAATAAACGCGTTTTTCAGACAACTGAATCCCCATGTAACAGCAAGGCTCACTAGAGCCCACACACTCAGCTCCTAACCTCAGTGTGCAGAAAGGGTCAAAACGTGTTTTTCAGCAGAAATAAACATGTTTCTGCAAGTTTGGTCAACCCATGTAAGTTATGGGGCAGTAACAGGACACTTTTCAAAACGTGTTTTTCAGCCCGAAATAAACGCATTTTTTCAGACAACTGAATCCCCATGTAACAGCAAGGCTCACTAGAGCCCACACACTCAGCTCTTAACCCCAGTGTGCAGAAAGGGTCAAAACGTGTTTTTCAGCAGAAATAAACATGTTTCTGCCACTTTGGTCAACCCCATGTAAGTTATGGGGCAGTAACAGGACACTTTTCAAAACGTGTTTTTCAGCCCGAAATAAACACGTTTTTTCAGACAACTGAATCCCCATGTAACAGCAAGGCTCACTAGAGCCCACACACTCAGCTCTTAACCCCAGTGTGCAGAAAAGGTCAAAACGTGTTTTTCAGCAGAAATAAACATGTTTCTGCCAGTTTGGTCAACCCCATGTAAGTTATGGGGCAGTAACAGCACACATTTCAAAACGTGTTTTTCAGCCCGAAATAAACGCGTTTTTTCAGACAACTGAATCCCCATGTAACAGCAAGGCTCACTAGAGCCCACACACTCAGCTCTTAACCCCAGTGTGCAGAAAGGGTCAAAACGTGTTTTTCAGCAGAAATAAACATGTTTCTGCCAGTTTGGTCAACCCCATGTAAGTTATGGGGCAGTAACAGGACACTTTCAAAATGTGTTTTTCAGCCCGAAATAAACACGTTTTTTCAGACAACTGAATCCCCATGTAACAGCAAGGCTCACTAGAGCCCACACACTCAGCTCTTAACCCCAGTGTGCAGAAAGTGTCAAAACGTGTTTTTCAGCAGAAATAAACATGTTTCTGCAAGTTTGGTC
>NW_027168044.1:0-73186 GCF_040954835.1 Lepisosteus oculatus | reverse complement strand
GCCCCATAACTTACATGGGGTTGACCAAACTTGCAGAAACATGTTTATTTCTGCTGAAAAACACGTTTTGACCCTTTCTGCACACTGGGGTTAAGGGCTGAGTGTGTGGGCACCTCTGAGCCTTCCTGTTACAAGGAGATTCAGTTGTCTGAAAAAACGCGCTTATTTCGGGCTGAAAAACACGTTTTGAAAAGTGTGATGTTACTGCCCCATAACTTACATGGGGTTGACCAAACTTGCAGAAACATGTTTATTTCTGCTGAAAAACACGTTTTGACCCTTTCTGCACACTGGGGTTAAGGGCTGAGTGTGTGGGCACTTCTGAGCCTTGCTGTTACAAGGATATTCAGTTGTCTGAAAAAACGCGTTTATTTCGGGCTGAAAAACACGTTTTGAAAAGTGTGATGTTACTGCCCCATAACTTACATGGGGTTGACCAAACTTGCAGAAACATGTTTATTTCTGCTGAAAAACACGTTTTGACCCTTTCTGCACACTGGGGTTAAGGGCTGAGTGTGTGGGCACTTCTGAGCCTTGCTGTTACAAGTAGATTCAGTTGCCTGAAAAAACGCGTTTATTTCGGGCTGAAAAACACGTTTTGAAAAGAGTGATGTTACTGCCCCATAACTTACATGGGGTTGACCAAACTTGCAGAAACATGTTTATTTCTGCTGAAAAACACGTTTTGACCCTTTCTGCACACTGGGGTTAAGGGCTGAGTGTGTGGGCACTTCTGAGCCTTGCTGTTACAAGGAGATTCAGTTGTCTGAAAAAACGCGCTTATTTCGGGCTGAAAAACACGTTTTGAAAAGTGTGATGTTACTGCCCCATAACTTACATGGGGTTGACCAAACTTGCAGAAACATGTTTATTTCTGCTGAAAAACACGTTTTGACCCTTTCTGCACACTGGGGTTAAGGGCTGAGTGTGTGGGCACCTCTGAGCCTTGCTGTTACAAGGAGATTCAGTTGTCTGAAAAAACGCGCTTATTTCGGGCTGAAAAACACGTTTTGAAAAGTGTGATGTTACTGCCTCATAACTTACATGGGGTTGACCAAACTTGCAGAAACATGTTTATTTCTGCTGAAAAACACGTTTTGACCCTTTCTGCACACTGGGGTTAAGGGCTGAGTGTGTGGGCACTTCTGAGCCTTGCTGTTACAAGTAGATTCAATTGCCTGAAAAAACGTGTTTATTTCGGGCTGAAAAACACGTTTTGAAAAGTGTGATGTTACTGCCCCATAACTTACATGGGGTTGACCAAACTTGCAGAAACATGTTTATTTCTGCTGAAGAACACGTTTTGACCCTTTCTGCACACTGGGGTTAAGGGCTGAGTGTGTGGGCACTTCTGAGCCTTGCTGTTACAAGGAGATTCAGTTGTCTGAAAAAACGCGCTTATTTCGGGCTGAAAAACACGTTTTGAAAAGTTTGATGTTACTGCCCCATAACTTACATGGGGTTGACCAAACTTGCAGAAACATGTTTATTTCTGCTGAAAAACACGTTTTGACCCTTTCTGCACACTGGGGTTAAGGGCTGAGTGTGAGGGCACTTCTGAGCCTTGCTGTTACAAGGAGATTCAGTTGTCTAAAAAAAACGCGCTTATTTCGAGCTGAAAAACACGTTTTGAAAAGTGTGATGTTACTGCCCCATAACTTACATGGGGTTTACCAAACTTGCAGAAACATGTTTATTTCTGCTGAAAAACACGTTTTGACCCTTTCTGCACACTGGGGTTAAGGGCTGAGTGTGTGGGCACCTCTGAGCCTTGCTGTTACAAGGAGATTCAGTTGTCTGAAAAAACGCGTTTATTTCGAGCTGAAAAACACGTTTTGAAAAGTGTGATGTGACTGCCCCATAACTTACATGGGGTTGACCAAACTTGCAGAAACATGTTTATTTCTGCTGAAAAACACGTTTTGACCTTTTCTGCACACTGGGGTTAAGGGCTGAGTGTGTGGGCACTTCTGAGCCTTGCTGTTACAAGGAGATTCAGTTGCCTGAAAAAACGCGCTTATTTCGGGCTGAAAAACACGTTTTGAAAAGTGTGATGTTACTGCCCCATAACTTACATGGGGTTGACCAAACTTGCAGAAACATGTTTATTTCTGCTGAAAAACACGTTTTGACCCTTTCTGCACACTGGGGTTAAGGGCTGAGTGTGTGGGCACCTCTGAGCCTTCCTGTTACAAGGAGATTCAGTTGTCTGAAAAAACGCGCTTATTTCGGGCTGAAAAACACGTTTTGAAAAGTGTGATGTTACTGCCCCATAACTTACATGGGGTTGACCAAACTTGCAGAAACATGTTTATTTCTGCTGAAAAACACGTTTTGACCCTTTCTGCACACTGGGGTTAAGGGCTGAGTGTGTGGGCACTTCTGAGCCTTGCTGTTACAAGGATATTCAGTTGTCTGAAAAAACGCGTTTATTTCGGGCTGAAAAACACGTTTTGAAAAGTGTGATGTTACTGCCCCATAACTTACATGGGGTTGACCAAACTTGCAGAAACATGTTTATTTCTGCTGAAAAACACGTTTTGACCCTTTCTGCACACTGGGGTTAAGGGCTGAGTGTGTGGGCACTTCTGAGCCTTGCTGTTACAAGGAGATTCAGTTGCCTGAAAAAACACGCTTATTTCGGGCTGAAAAACACGTTTTGAAAAGTGTGATGTTACTGCCCCATAACTTACATGGGGTTGACCAAACTTGCAGAAACATGTTTATTTCTGCTGAAGAACACGTTTTGACCCTTTCTGCACACTGGGGTTAAGGGCTGAGTGTGTGGGCACTTCTGAGCGTTGCTGTTACAAGTAGATTCAGTTGCCTGAAAAAACGTGTTTATTTCGGGCTGAAAAACACGTTTTGAAAAGTGTGATGTTACTGCCCCATAACTTACATGGGGTTGACCAAACTTGCAGAAACATGTTTATTTCTGCTGAAGAACACGTTTTGACCCTTTCTGCACACTGGGGTTAAGGGCTGAGTGTGTGGGCACTTCTGAGCCTTGCTGTTACAAGGGAGATTCAGTTGTCTGAAAAAACGCGCTTATTTCGGGCTGAAAAACACGTTTTGAAAAGTTTGATGTTACTGCCCCATAACTTACATGGGGTTGACCAAACTTGCAGAAACATGTTTATTTCTGCTGAAAAACACGTTTTGACCCTTTCTGCACACTGGGGTTAAGGGCTGAGTGTGTGGGCACCTCTGAGCCTTGCTGTTACAAGGAGATTCAGTTGTCTGAAAAAACGCGTTTATTTCGAGCTGAAAAACACGTTTTGAAAAGTGTGATGTGACTGCCCCATAACTTACATGGGGTTGACCAAACTTGCAGAAACATGTTTATTTCTGCTGAAAAACACGTTTTGACCCTTTCTGCACACTGGGGTTAAGGGCTGAGTGTGTGGGCACTTCTGAGCCTTGCTGTTACAAGGAGATTCAGTTGTCTGAAAAAACGCGCTTATTTCGGGCTGAAAAACACGTTTTGAAAAGTGTGATGTTACTGCCCCATAACTTACATGGGGTTGACCAAACTTGCAGAAACATGTTTATTTCTGCTGAAAAACACGTTTTGACCCTTTCTGCACACTGGGGTTAAGGGCTGAGTGTGTGGGCACCTCTGAGCCTTGCTGTTACAAGGAGATTCAGTTGTCTGAAAAAACGCGTTTATTTCGAGCTGAAAAACACGTTTTGAAAAGTGTGATGTGACTGCCCCATAACTTACATGGGGTTGACCAAACTTGCAGAAACATGTTTATTTCTGCTGAAAAACACGTTTTGACCCTTTCTGCACACTACTGGGGTTAAGGGCTGAGTGTGTGGGCACTTCTGAGCCTTGCTATTACAAGGAGATTCAGTTGTCTGAAAAAACGCGTTTATTTCGGGCTGAAAAACACGTTTTGAAAAGTGTGATGTTACTGCCCCATAACTTACATGGGGTTGACCAAAACTTGCAGAAACATGTTTATTTCTGCTGAAAAACACGTTTTGACCCTTTCTGCACACTGGGGTTAAGGGCTGAGTGTGTGGGCACTTCTGAGCCTTGCTGTTACAAGGAGATTCAGTTGTCTGAAAAAACGCGTTTATTTCGGGCTGAAAAACACGTTTTGAAAAGTGTGATGTTACTGCCCCATAACTTACATGGGGTTGACCAAACTTGCAGAAACATGTTTATTTCTGCTGAAAGACACGTTTTGACCCTTTCTGCACACTGGGGTTAAGGGCTGAGTGTGAGGGCACTTCTGAGCCTTGTTGTTACAAGGAGATTCAGTTGTCTAAAAAAACGCGCTTATTTCGAGCTGAAAAACACGTTTTGAAAAGTGTGATGTTACTGCCCATAACTTACATGGGGTTTACCAAACTTGCAGAAACATGTTTATTTCTGCTGAAAAACACGTTTTGACCCTTTCTGCACACTGGGGTTAAGGGCTGAGTGTGTGGGCACCTCTGAGCCTTGCTGTTACAAGGAGATTCAGTTGTCTGAAAAAACGCGTTTATTTCGAGCTGAAAAACACGTTTT
The DNA here is from genome assembly GCF_040954835.1 of Lepisosteus oculatus. Lineage (NCBI taxonomy): Eukaryota > Metazoa > Chordata > Actinopteri > Semionotiformes > Lepisosteidae > Lepisosteus > Lepisosteus oculatus. The sequence goes on along the minus strand of NW_027168044.1, from coordinate 68,667 downwards.
GAAAAGTGTGATGTGACTGCCCCATAACTTACATGGGGTTGACCAAACTTGCAGAAACATGTTTATTTCTGCTGAAAAACACGTTTTGACCTTTTCTGCACACTGGGGTTAAGGGCTGAGTGTGTGGGCACTTCTGAGCCTTGCTGTTACAAGGAGATTCAGTTGCCTGAAAAAACGCGCTTATTTCGGGCTGAAAAACACGTTTTGAAAAGTGTGATGTTACTGCCCCATAACTTACATGGGGTTGACCAAACTTGCAGAAACATGTTTATTTCTGCTGAAAAACACGTTTTGACCCTTTCTGCACACTGGGGTTAAGGGCTGAGTGTGTGGGCACCTCTGAGCCTTCCTGTTACAAGGAGATTCAGTTGTCTGAAAAAACGCGCTTATTTCGGGCTGAAAAACACGTTTTGAAAAGTGTGATGTTACTGCCCCATAACTTACATGGGGTTGACCAAACTTGCAGAAACATGTTTATTTCTGCTGAAAAACACGTTTTGACCCTTTCTGCACACTGGGGTTAAGGGCTGAGTGTGTGGGCACTTCTGAGCCTTGCTGTTACAAGGATATTCAGTTGTCTGAAAAAACGCGTTTATTTCGGGCTGAAAAACACGTTTTGAAAAGTGTGATGTTACTGCCCCATAACTTACATGGGGTTGACCAAACTTGCAGAAACATGTTTATTTCTGCTGAAAAACACGTTTTGACCCTTTCTGCACACTGGGGTTAAGGGCTGAGTGTGTGGGCACTTCTGAGCCTTGCTGTTACAAGTAGATTCAGTTGCCTGAAAAAACGCGTTTATTTCGGGCTGAAAAACACGTTTTGAAAAGAGTGATGTTACTGCCCCATAACTTACATGGGGTTGACCAAACTTGCAGAAACATGTTTATTTCTGCTGAAAAACACGTTTTGACCCTTTCTGCACACTGGGGTTAAGGGCTGAGTGTGTGGGCACTTCTGAGCCTTGCTGTTACAAGGAGATTCAGTTGTCTGAAAAAACGCGCTTATTTCGGGCTGAAAAACACGTTTTGAAAAGTGTGATGTTACTGCCCCATAACTTACATGGGGTTGACCAAACTTGCAGAAACATGTTTATTTCTGCTGAAAAACACGTTTTGACCCTTTCTGCACACTGGGGTTAAGGGCTGAGTGTGTGGGCACCTCTGAGCCTTGCTGTTACAAGGAGATTCAGTTGTCTGAAAAAACGCGTTTATTTCGAGCTGAAAAACACGTTTTTGAAAAGTGTGATGTGACTGCCCCATAACTTACATGGGGTTGACCAAACTTGCAGAAACATGTTTATTTCTGCTGAAAAACACGTTTTGACCTTTTCTGCACACTGGGGTTAAGGGCTGAGTGTGTGGGCACTTCTGAGCCTTGCTGTTACAAGGAGATTCAGTTGCCTGAAAAAACGCGCTTATTTCGGGCTGAAAAACACGTTTTGAAAAGTGTGATGTTACTGCCCCATAACTTATATGGGGTTGACCAAACTTGCAGAAACATGTTTATTTCTGCTGAAAAACACGTTTTGACCCTTTCTGCACACTGGGGTTAAGGGCTGAGTGTGTGGGCACCTCTGAGCCTTCCTGTTACAAGGAGATTCAGTTGTCTGAAAAAACGCGCTTATTTCGGGCTGAAAAACACGTTTTGAAAAGTGTGATGTTACTGCCCCATAACTTACATGGGGTTGACCAAACTTGCAGAAACATGTTTATTTCTGCTGAAAAACACGTTTTGACCCTTTCTGCACACTGGGGTTAAGGGCTGAGTGTGTGGGCACTTCTGAGCCTTGCTGTTACAAGGATATTCAGTTGTCTGAAAAAACGCGTTTATTTCGGGCTGAAAAACACGTTTTGAAAAGTGTGATGTTACTGCCCCATAACTTACATGGGGTTGACCAAACTTGCAGAAACATGTTTATTTCTGCTGAAAAACACGTTTTGACCCTTTCTGCACACTGGGGTTAAGGGCTGAGTGTGTGGGCACTTCTGAGCCTTGCTGTTACAAGTAGATTCAGTTGCCTGAAAAAACGCGTTTATTTCGGGCTGAAAAACACGTTTTGAAAAGAGTGATGTTACTGCCCCATAACTTACATGGGGTTGACCAAACTTGCAGAAACATGTTTATTTCTGCTGAAAAACACGTTTTGACCCTTTCTGCACACTGGGGTTAAGGGCTGAGTGTGTGGGCACTTCTGAGCCTTGCTGTTACAAGGAGATTCAGTTGTCTGAAAAAACGCGCTTATTTCGGGCTGAAAAACACGTTTTGAAAAGTGTGATGTTACTGCCCCATAACTTACATGGGGTTGACCAAACTTGCAGAAACATGTTTATTTCTGCTGAAAAACACGTTTTGACCCTTTCTGCACACTGGGGTTAAGGGCTGAGTGTGTGGGCACCTCTGAGCCTTGCTGTTACAAGGATATTCAGTTGTCTGAAAAAACGCGCTTATTTCGGGCTGAAAAACACGTTTTGAAAAGTGTGATGTTACTGCCCCATAACTTACATGGGGTTGACCAAACTTGCAGAAACATGTTTATTTCTGCTGAAAAACACGTTTTGACCCTTTCTGCACACTGGGGTTAAGGGCTGAGTGTGTGGGCACCTCTGAGCCTTGCTGTTACAAGGAGATTCAGTTGTCTGAAAAAACGCGTTTATTTCGAGCTGAAAAACACGTTTTGAAAAGTGTGATGTGACTGCCCCATAACTTACATGGGGTTGACCAAACTTGCAGAAACATGTTTATTTCTGCTGAAAAACACGTTTTGACCCTTTCTGCACACTGGGGTTAAGGGCTGAGTGTGTGGGCACTTCTGAGCCTTGCTGTTACAAGGAGATTCAGTTGTCTGAAAAAACGCGCTTATTTCGGGCTGAAAAACACGTTTTGAAAAGTGTGATGTTACTGCCCCATAACTTACATGGGGTTGACCAAACTTGCAGAAACATGTTTATTTCTGCTGAAAAACACGTTTTGACCCTTTCTGCACACTGGGGTTAAGGGCTGAGTGTGTGGGCACTTCTGAGCCTTGCTGTTACAAGGAGATTCAGTTGTCTGAAAAAACGCGCTTATTTCGGGCTGAAAAACACGTTTTGAAAAGTGTGATGTTACTGCCCCATAACTTACATGGGGTTGACCAAACTTGCAGAAACATGTTTATTTCTGCTGAAAAACACGTTTTGACCCTTTCTGCACACTGGGGTTAAGGGCTGAGTGTGTGGGCACTTCTGAGCCTTGCTGTTACAAGGAGATTCAGTTGCCTGAAAAAACACGCTTATTTCGGGCTGAAAAACACGTTTTGAAAAGTGTGATGTTACTGCCCCATAACTTACATGGGGTTGACCAAACTTGCAGAAACATGTTTATTTCTGCTGAAAAACATGTTTTGACCCTTTCTGCACACTGGGGTTAAGGGCTGAGTGTGTGGGCACCTCTGAGCCTTGCTGTTACAAGGAGATTCAGTTGTCTGAAAAAACGCGTTTATTTCGAGCTGAAAAACATGTTTTTAAAAGTGTGATGTTACTGCCCCATAACTTACATGGGGTTGACCAAACTTGCAGAAACATGTTTATTTCTGCTGAAAAACACGTTTTGACCCTTTCTGCACACTGGGGTTAAGGGCTGAGTGTGTGGGCACCTCTGAGCCTTGCTGTTACAAGGAGATTCAGTTGTCTGAAAAAACGCGTTTATTTCGAGCTGAAAAACACGTTTTGAAAAGTGTGATGTGACTGCCCCATAACTTACATGGGGTTGACCAAACTTGCAGAAACATGTTTATTTCTGCTGAAAAACACGTTTTGACCCTTTCTGCACACTGGGGTTAAGGGCTGAGTGTGTGGGCACTTCTGAGCCTTGCTGTTACAAGGAGATTCAGTTGCCTGAAAAAACGAGCTTATTTCGGGCTGAAAAACACGTTTTGAAAAGTGTGATGTTACTGCCCCATAACTTACATGGGGTTGACCAAACTTGCAGAAACATGTTTATTTCTGCTGAAAAACACGTTTTGACCCTTTCTGCACACTGGGGTTAAGGGCTGAGTGTGTGGGCACTTCTGAGCCTTGCTGTTACAAGTAGATTCAGTTGTCTGAAAAAACGCGCTTATTTCGGGCTGAAAAACACGTTTTGAAAAGTGTGATGTTACTGCCCCATAACTTACATGGGGTTGACCAAACTTGCAGAAACATGTTTATTTCTGCTGAAAAACACGTTTTGACCCTTTCTGCACACTGGGGTTAAGGGCTGAGTGTGTGGGCACCTCTGAGCCTTGCTGTTACAAGGAGATTCAGTTGTCTGAAAAAACGCGTTTATTTCGAGCTGAAAAACACGTTTTGAAAAGTGTGATGTGACTGCCCCATAACTTACATGGGGTTGACCAAACTTGCAGAAACATGTTTATTTCTGCTGAAAAACACGTTTTGACCCTTTCTGCACACTGGGGTTAAGGGCTGAGTGTGTGGGCACTTCTGAGCCTTGCTGTTACAAGGAGATTCAGTTGCCTGAAAAAACACGCTTATTTCGGGCTGAAAAACACGTTTTGAAAAGTGTGATGTTACTGCCCCATAACTTACATGGGGTTGACCAAACTTGCAGAAACATGTTTATTTCTGCTGAAGAACACGTTTTGACCCTTTCTGCACACTGGGGTTAAGGGCTGAGTGTGTGGGCACTTCTGAGCGTTGCTGTTACAAGTAGATTCAGTTGCCTGAAAAAACGTGTTTATTTCGGGCTGAAAAACACGTTTTGAAAAGTGTGATGTTACTGCCCCATAACTTACATGGGGTTGACCAAACTTGCAGAAACATGTTTATTTCTGCTGAAGAACACGTTTTGACCCTTTCTGCACACTGGGGTTAAGGGCTGAGTGTGTGGGCACTTCTGAGCCTTGCTGTTACAAGGAGATTCAGTTGTCTGAAAAAACGCGCTTATTTCGGGCTGAAAAACACGTTTTGAAAAGTTTGATGTTACTGCCCCATAACTTACATGGGGTTGACCAAACTTGCAGAAACATGTTTATTTCTGCTGAAAAACACGTTTTGACCCTTTCTGCACACTGGGGTTAAGGGCTGAGTGTGTGGGCACCTCTGAGCCTTGCTGTTACAAGGAGATTCAGTTGTCTGAAAAAACGCGTTTATTTCGAGCTGAAAAACACGTTTTGAAAAGTGTGATGTGACTGCCCCATAACTTACATGGGGTTGACCAAACTTGCAGAAACATGTTTATTTCTGCTGAAAAACACGTTTTGACCCTTTCTGCACACTGGGGTTAAGGGCTGAGTGTGTGGGCACTTCTGAGCCTTGCTGTTACAAGGAGATTCAGTTGTCTGAAAAAACGCGCTTATTTCGGGCTGAAAAACACGTTTTGAAAAGTGTGATGTTACTGCCCCATAACTTACATGGGGTTGACCAAACTTGCAGAAACATGTTTATTTCTGCTGAAAAACACGTTTTGACCCTTTCTGCACACTGGGGTTAAGGGCTGAGTGTGTGGGCACCTCTGAGCCTTGCTGTTACAAGGAGATTCAGTTGTCTGAAAAAACGCGTTTATTTCGAGCTGAAAAACACGTTTTGAAAAGTGTGATGTGACTGCCCCATAACTTACATGGGGTTGACCAAACTTGCAGAAACATGTTTATTTCTGCTGAAAAACACGTTTTGACCCTTTCTGCACACTACTGGGGTTAAGGGCTGAGTGTGTGGGCACTTCTGAGCCTTGCTATTACAAGGAGATTCAGTTGTCTGAAAAAACGCGTTTATTTCGGGCTGAAAAACACGTTTTGAAAAGTGTGATGTTACTGCCCCATAACTTACATGGGGTTGACCAAACTTGCAGAAACATGTTTATTTCTGCTGAAAAACACGTTTTGACCCTTTCTGCACACTGGGGTTAAGGGCTGAGTGTGTGGGCACTTCTGAGCCTTGCTGTTACAAGGAGATTCAGTTGTCTGAAAAAACGCGTTTATTTCGGGCTGAAAAACACGTTTTGAAAAGTGTGATGTTACTGCCCCATAACTTACATGGGGTTGACCAAACTTGCAGAAACATGTTTATTTCTGCTGAAAGACACGTTTTGACCCTTTCTGCACACTGGGGTTAAGGGCTGAGTGTGAGGGCACTTCTGAGCCTTGTTGTTACAAGGAGATTCAGTTGTCTAAAAAAACGCGCTTATTTCGAGCTGAAAAACACGTTTTGAAAAGTGTGATGTACTGCCCCATAACTTACATGGGGTTTACCAAACTTGCAGAAACATGTTTATTTCTGCTGAAAAACACGTTTTGACCCTTTCTGCACACTGGGGTTAAGGGCTGAGTGTGTGGGCACCTCTGAGCCTTGCTGTTACAAGGAGATTCAGTTGTCTGAAAAAACGCGTTTATTTCGAGCTGAAAAACACGTTTTGAAAAGTGTGATGTGACTGCCCCATAACTTACATGGGGTTGACCAAACTTGCAGAAACATGTTTATTTCTGCTGAAAAACACGTTTTGACCTTTTCTGCACACTGGGGTTAAGGGCTGAGTGTGTGGGCACTTCTGAGCCTTGCTGTTACAAGGAGATTCAGTTGCCTGAAAAAACGCGCTTATTTCGGGCTGAAAAACACGTTTGAAAAGTGTGATGTTACTGCCCCATAACTTACATGGGGTTGACCAAACTTGCAGAAACATGTTTATTTCTGCTGAAAAACACGTTTTGACCCTTTCTGCACACTGGGGTTAAGGGCTGAGTGTGTGGGCACCTCTGAGCCTTCCTGTTACAAGGAGATTCAGTTGTCTGAAAAAACGCGCTTATTTCGGGCTGAAAAACACGTTTTGAAAAGTGTGATGTTACTGCCCCATAACTTACATGGGGTTGACCAAACTTGCAGAAACATGTTTATTTCTGCTGAAAAACACGTTTTGACCCTTTCTGCACACTGGGGTTAAGGGCTGAGTGTGTGGGCACTTCTGAGCCTTGCTGTTACAAGGATATTCAGTTGTCTGAAAAAACGCGTTTATTTCGGGCTGAAAAACACGTTTTGAAAAGTGTGATGTTACTGCCCCATAACTTACATGGGGTTGACCAAACTTGCAGAAACATGTTTATTTCTGCTGAAAAACACGTTTTGACCCTTTCTGCACACTGGGGTTAAGGGCTGAGTGTGTGGGCACTTCTGAGCCTTGCTGTTACAAGTAGATTCAGTTGCCTGAAAAAACGCGTTTATTTCGGGCTGAAAAACACGTTTTGAAAAGAGTGATGTTACTGCCCCATAACTTACATGGGGTTGACCAAACTTGCAGAAACATGTTTATTTCTGCTGAAAAACACGTTTTGACCCTTTCTGCACACTGGGGTTAAGGGCTGAGTGTGTGGGCACTTCTGAGCCTTGCTGTTACAAGGAGATTCAGTTGTCTGAAAAAAACGCGCTTATTTCGGGCTGAAAAACACGTTTTGAAAAGTGTGATGTTACTGCCCCATAACTTACATGGGGTTGACCAAACTTGCAGAAACATGTTTATTTCTGCTGAAAAACACGTTTTGACCCTTTCTGCACACTGGGGTTAAGGGCTGAGTGTGTGGGCACCTCTGAGCCTTGCTGTTACAAGGAGATTCAGTTGTCTGAAAAAACGCGTTTATTTCGAGCTGAAAAACACGTTTTGAAAAGTGTGATGTGACTGCCCCATAACTTACATGGGGTTGACCAAACTTGCAGAAACATGTTTATTTCTGCTGAAAAACACGTTTTGACCTTTTCTGCACACTGGGGTTAAGGGCTGAGTGTGTGGGCACTTCTGAGCCTTGCTGTTACAAGGAGATTCAGTTGCCTGAAAAAACGCGCTTATTTCGGGCTGAAAAACACGTTTTGAAAAGTGTGATGTTACTGCCCCATAACTTATATGGGGTTGACCAAACTTGCAGAAACATGTTTATTTCTGCTGAAAAACACGTTTTGACCCTTTCTGCACACTGGGGTTAAGGGCTGAGTGTGTGGGCACCTCTGAGCCTTCCTGTTACAAGGAGATTCAGTTGTCTGAAAAAACGCGCTTATTTCGGGCTGAAAAACACGTTTTGAAAAGTGTGATGTTACTGCCCCATAACTTACATGGGGTTGACCAAACTTGCAGAAACATGTTTATTTCTGCTGAAAAACACGTTTTGACCCTTTCTGCACACTGGGGTTAAGGGCTGAGTGTGTGGGCACTTCTGAGCCTTGCTGTTACAAGGATATTCAGTTGTCTGAAAAAACGCGTTTATTTCGGGCTGAAAAACACGTTTTGAAAAGTGTGATGTTACTGCCCCATAACTTACATGGGGTTGACCAAACTTGCAGAAACATGTTTATTTCTGCTGAAAAACACGTTTTGACCCTTTCTGCACACTGGGGTTAAGGGCTGAGTGTGTGGGCACTTCTGAGCCTTGCTGTTACAAGTAGATTCAGTTGCCTGAAAAAACGCGTTTATTTCGGGCTGAAAAACACGTTTTGAAAAGAGTGATGTTACTGCCCCATAACTTACATGGGGTTGACCAAACTTGCAGAAACATGTTTATTTCTGCTGAAAAACACGTTTTGACCCTTTCTGCACACTGGGGTTAAGGGCTGAGTGTGTGGGCACTTCTGAGCCTTGCTGTTACAAGGAGATTCAGTTGTCTGAAAAAACGCGCTTATTTCGGGCTGAAAAACACGTTTTGAAAAGTGTGATGTTACTGCCCCATAACTTACATGGGGTTGACCAAACTTGCAGAAACATGTTTATTTCTGCTGAAAAACACGTTTTGACCCTTTCTGCACACTGGGGTTAAGGGCTGAGTGTGTGGGCACCTCTGAGCCTTGCTGTTACAAGGATATTCAGTTGTCTGAAAAAACGCGCTTATTTCGGGCTGAAAAACACGTTTTGAAAAGTGTGATGTTACTGCCCCATAACTTACATGGGGTTGACCAAACTTGCAGAAACATGTTTATTTCTGCTGAAAAACACGTTTTGACCCTTTCTGCACACTGGGGTTAAGGGCTGAGTGTGTGGGCACCTCTGAGCCTTGCTGTTACAAGGAGATTCAGTTGTCTGAAAAAACGCGTTTATTTCGAGCTGAAAAACACGTTTTGAAAAGTGTGATGTGACTGCCCCATAACTTACATGGGGTTGACCAAACTTGCAGAAACATGTTTATTTCTGCTGAAAAACACGTTTTGACCCTTTCTGCACACTGGGGTTAAGGGCTGAGTGTGTGGGCACTTCTGAGCCTTGCTGTTACAAGGAGATTCAGTTGTCTGAAAAAACGCGCTTATTTCGGGCTGAAAAACACGTTTTGAAAAGTGTGATGTTACTGCCCCATAACTTACATGGGGTTGACCAAACTTGCAGAAACATGTTTATTTCTGCTGAAAAACACGTTTTGACCCTTTCTGCACACTGGGGTTAAGGGCTGAGTGTGTGGGCACTTCTGAGCCTTGCTGTTACAAGGAGATTCAGTTGTCTGAAAAAACGCGCTTATTTCGGGCTGAAAAACACGTTTTGAAAAGTGTGATGTTACTGCCCCATAACTTACATGGGGTTGACCAAACTTGCAGAAACATGTTTATTTCTGCTGAAAAACACGTTTTGACCCTTTCTGCACACTGGGGTTAAGGGCTGAGTGTGTGGGCACTTCTGAGCCTTGCTGTTACAAGGAGATTCAGTTGCCTGAAAAAACACGCTTATTTCGGGCTGAAAAACACGTTTTGAAAAGTGTGATGTTACTGCCCCATAACTTACATGGGGTTGACCAAACTTGCAGAAACATGTTTATTTCTGCTGAAAAACATGTTTTGACCCTTTCTGCACACTGGGGTTAAGGGCTGAGTGTGTGGGCACCTCTGAGCCTTGCTGTTACAAGGAGATTCAGTTGTCTGAAAAAACGCGTTTATTTCGAGCTGAAAAACATGTTTTTAAAAGTGTGATGTTACTGCCCCATAACTTACATGGGGTTGACCAAACTTGCAGAAACATGTTTATTTCTGCTGAAAAACACGTTTTGACCCTTTCTGCACACTGGGGTTAAGGGCTGAGTGTGTGGGCACCTCTGAGCCTTGCTGTTACAAGGAGATTCAGTTGTCTGAAAAAACGCGTTTATTTCGAGCTGAAAAACACGTTTTGAAAAGTGTGATGTGACTGCCCCATAACTTACATGGGGTTGACCAAACTTGCAGAAACATGTTTATTTCTGCTGAAAAACACGTTTTGACCCTTTCTGCACACTGGGGTTAAGGGCTGAGTGTGTGGGCACTTCTGAGCCTTGCTGTTACAAGGAGATTCAGTTGCCTGAAAAAACGAGCTTATTTCGGGCTGAAAAACACGTTTTGAAAAGTGTGATGTTACTGCCCCATAACTTACATGGGGTTGACCAAACTTGCAGAAACATGTTTATTTCTGCTGAAAAACACGTTTTGACCCTTTCTGCACACTGGGGTTAAGGGCTGAGTGTGTGGGCACTTCTGAGCCTTGCTGTTACAAGTAGATTCAGTTGTCTGAAAAAACGCGCTTATTTCGGGCTGAAAAACACGTTTTGAAAAGTGTGATGTTACTGCCCCATAACTTACATGGGGTTGACCAAACTTGCAGAAACATGTTTATTTCTGCTGAAAAACACGTTTTGACCCTTTCTGCACACTGGGGTTAAGGGCTGAGTGTGTGGGCACCTCTGAGCCTTGCTGTTACAAGGAGATTCAGTTGTCTGAAAAAACGCGTTTATTTCGAGCTGAAAAACACGTTTTGAAAAGTGTGATGTGACTGCCCCATAACTTACATGGGGTTGACCAAACTTGCAGAAACATGTTTATTTCTGCTGAAAAACACGTTTTGACCCTTTCTGCACACTGGGGTTAAGGGCTGAGTGTGTGGGCACTTCTGAGCCTTGCTGTTACAAGGAGATTCAGTTGCCTGAAAAAACGCGCTTATTTCGGGCTGAAAAACACGTTTTGAAAAGTGTGATGTTACTGCCCCATAACTTACATGGGGTTGACCAAACTTGCAGAAACATGTTTATTTCTGCTGAAAAACACGTTTTGACCCTTTCTGCACACTGGGGTTAAGGGCTGAGTGTGTGGGCACTTCTGAGCCTTGCTGTTTCAAGGAGATTCAGTTGCCTGAAAAAACACGCTTATTTCGGGCTGAAAAACACGTTTTGAAAAGTGTGATGTTACTGCCCCATAACTTACATGGGGTTGACCAAACTTGCAGAAACATGTTTATTTCTGCTGAAAAACACGTTTTGACCCTTTCTGCACACTGGGGTTAAGGGCTGAGTGTGTGGGCACCTCTGAGCCTTGCTGTTACAAGGATATTCAGTTGTCTGAAAAAACGCGCTTATTTCGGGCTGAAAAACACGTTTTGAAAAGTGTGATGTTACTGCCCCATAACTTACATGGGGTTGACCAAACTTGCAGAAACATGTTTATTTCTGCTGAAAAACACGTTTTGACCCTTTCTGCACACTGGGGTTAAGGGCTGAGTGTGTGGGCACCTCTGAGCCTTGCTGTTACAAGGAGATTCAGTTGTCTGAAAAAACGCGTTTATTTCGAGCTGAAAAACACGTTTTGAAAAGTGTGATGTGACTGCCCCATAACTTACATGGGGTTGACCAAACTTGCAGAAACATGTTTATTTCTGCTGAAAAACACGTTTTGACCCTTTCTGCACACTGGGGTTAAGGGCTGAGTGTGTGGGCACTTCTGAGCCTTGCTGTTACAAGGAGATTCAGTTGTCTGAAAAAACGCGCTTATTTCGGGCTGAAAAACACGTTTTGAAAAGTGTGATGTTACTGCCCCATAACTTACATGGGGTTGACCAAACTTGCAGAAACATGTTTATTTCTGCTGAAAAACACGTTTTGACCCTTTCTGCACACTGGGGTTAAGGGCTGAGTGTGTGGGCACTTCTGAGCCTTGCTGTTACAAGGAGATTCAGTTGTCTGAAAAAACGCGCTTATTTCGGGCTGAAAAACACGTTTTGAAAAGTGTGATGTTACTGCCCCATAACTTACATGGGGTTGACCAAACTTGCAGAAACATGTTTATTTCTGCTGAAAAACACGTTTTGACCCTTTCTGCACACTGGGGTTAAGGGCTGAGTGTGTGGGCACTTCTGAGCCTTGCTGTTACAAGGAGATTCAGTTGCCTGAAAAAACACGCTTATTTCGGGCTGAAAAACACGTTTTGAAAAGTGTGATGTTACTGCCCCATAACTTACATGGGGTTGACCAAACTTGCAGAAACATGTTTATTTCTGCTGAAAAACATGTTTTGACCCTTTCTGCACACTGGGGTTAAGGGCTGAGTGTGTGGGCACCTCTGAGCCTTGCTGTTACAAGGAGATTCAGTTGTCTGAAAAAACGCGTTTATTTCGAGCTGAAAAACATGTTTTTAAAAGTGTGATGTTACTGCCCCATAACTTACATGGGGTTGACCAAACTTGCAGAAACATGTTTATTTCTGCTGAAAAACACGTTTTGACCCTTTCTGCACACTGGGGTTAAGGGCTGAGTGTGTGGGCACCTCTGAGCCTTGCTGTTACAAGGAGATTCAGTTGTCTGAAAAAACGCGTTTATTTCGAGCTGAAAAACACGTTTTGAAAAGTGTGATGTGACTGCCCCATAACTTACATGGGGTTGACCAAACTTGCAGAAACATGTTTATTTCTGCTGAAAAACACGTTTTGACCCTTTCTGCACACTGGGGTTAAGGGCTGAGTGTGTGGGCACTTCTGAGCCTTGCTGTTACAAGGAGATTCAGTTGCCTGAAAAAACGAGCTTATTTCGGGCTGAAAAACACGTTTTGAAAAGTGTGATGTTACTGCCCCATAACTTACATGGGGTTGACCAAACTTGCAGAAACATGTTTATTTCTGCTGAAAAACACGTTTTGACCCTTTCTGCACACTGGGGTTAAGGGCTGAGTGTGTGGGCACTTCTGAGCCTTGCTGTTACAAGTAGATTCAGTTGTCTGAAAAAACGCGCTTATTTCGGGCTGAAAAACACGTTTTGAAAAGTGTGATGTTACTGCCCCATAACTTACATGGGGTTGACCAAACTTGCAGAAACATGTTTATTTCTGCTGAAAAACACGTTTTGACCCTTTCTGCACACTGGGGTTAAGGGCTGAGTGTGTGGGCACCTCTGAGCCTTGCTGTTACAAGGAGATTCAGTTGTCTGAAAAAACGCGTTTATTTCGAGCTGAAAAACACGTTTTGAAAAGTGTGATGTGACTGCCCCATAACTTACATGGGGTTGACCAAACTTGCAGAAACATGTTTATTTCTGCTGAAAAACACGTTTTGACCCTTTCTGCACACTGGGGTTAAGGGCTGAGTGTGTGGGCACTTCTGAGCCTTGCTGTTACAAGGAGATTCAGTTGCCTGAAAAAACGCGCTTATTTCGGGCTGAAAAACACGTTTTGAAAAGTGTGATGTTACTGCCCCATAACTTACATGGGGTTGACCAAACTTGCAGAAACATGTTTATTTCTGCTGAAAAACACGTTTTGACCCTTTCTGCACACTGGGGTTAAGGGCTGAGTGTGTGGGCACTTCTGAGCCTTGCTGTTTCAAGGAGATTCAGTTGCCTGAAAAAACACGCTTATTTCGGGCTGAAAAACACGTTTTGAAAAGTGTGATGTTACTGCCCCATAACTTACATGGGGTTGACCAAACTTGCAGAAACATGTTTATTTCTGCTGAAAAACATGTTTTGACCCTTTCTGCACACTGGGGTTAAGGGCTGAGTGTGTGGGCACCTCTGAGCCTTGCTGTTACAAGGAGATTCAGTTGTCTGAAAAAACGCGTTTATTTCGAGCTGAAAAACACGTTTTTAAAAGTGTGATGTGACTGCCCCATAACTTACATGGGGTTGACCAAACTTGCAGAAACATGTTTATTTCTGCTGAAAAACACGTTTTGACCCTTTCTGCACACTGGGGTTAAGGGCTGAGTGTGTGGGCACTTCTGAGCCTTGCTGTTACAAGGAGATTCAGTTGCCTGAAAAAACGTGTTTATTTCGGGCTGAAAAACACGTTTTGAAAAGTGTGATGTTACTGCCCCATAACTTACATGGGGTTGACCAAACTCGCAGAAACATGTTTATTTCTGCTGAAAAACACGTTTTGACCCTTTCTGCACACTGGGGTTAAGGGCTGAGTGTGTGGGCACTTCTGAGCCTTGCTGTTACAAGGATATTCAGTTGTCTGAAAAAACGCGTTTATTTCGGGCTGAAAAACACGTTTTGAAAAGTGTGATGTTACTGCCCCATAACTTACATGGGGTTGACCAAACTTGCAGAAACATGTTTATTTCTGCTGAAAAACACGTTTTGACCCTTTCTGCACACTGGGGTTAAGGGCTGAGTGTGTGGGCACTTCTGAGCCTTGCTGTTACAAGTAGATTCAGTTGCCTGAAAAAACGCGTTTATTTCGGGCTGAAAAACACGTTTTGAAAAGAGTGATGTTACTGCCCCATAACTTACATGGGGTTGACCAAACTTGCAGAAACATGTTTATTTCTGCTGAAAAACACGTTTTGACCCTTTCTGCACACTGGGGTTAAGGGCTGAGTGTGTGGGCACCTCTGAGCCTTGCTGTTACAAGGAGATTCAGTTGCCTGAAAAAACGCGCTTATTTCGAGCTGAAAAACACGTTTTGAAAAGTGTGATGTGACTGCCCCATAACTTACATGGGGTTGACCAAACTTGCAGAAACATGTTTATTTCTGCTGAAAAACACGTTTTGACCCTTTCTGCACACTGGGGTTAAGGGCTGAGTGTGTGGGCACTTCTGAGCCTTGCTGTTTCAAGGAGATTCAGTTGCCTGAAAAAACACGCTTATTTCGGGCTGAAAAACACGTTTTGAAAAGTGTGATGTTACTGCCCCATAACTTACATGGGGCTGACCAAACTCGCAGAAACATGTTTATTTCTGCTGAAAAACACGTTTTGACCCTTTCTGCACACTGGGGTTAAGGGCTGAGTGTGTGGGCACTTCTGAGCCTTGCTGTTACAAGGAGATTCAGTTGTCTGAAAAAACGCGTTTATTTCGAGCTGAAAAACACGTTTTTAAAAGTGTGATGTGACTGCCCCATAACTTACATGGGGTTGACCAAACTTGCAGAAACATGTTTATTTCTGCTGAAAAACACGTTTTGACCCTTTCTGCACACTGGGGTTAAGGGCTGAGTGTGTGGGCACTTCTGAGCCTTGCTGTTACAAGGAGATTCAGTTGTCTGAAAAAACGCGTTTATTTCGGGCTGAAAAACACGTTTTGAAAAGTGTGATGTTACTGCCCCATAACTTACATGGGGTTGACCAAACTTGCAGAAACATGTTTATTTCTGCTGAAAAACACGTTTTGACCCTTTCTGCACACTGGGGTTAAGGGCTGAGTGTGTGGGCACTTCTGAGCCTTGCTGTTACAAGTAGATTCAGTTGCCTGAAAAAACGCGTTTATTTCGGGCTGAAAAACACGTTTTGAAAAGAGTGATGTTACTGCCCCATAACTTACATGGGGTTGACCAAACTTGCAGAAACATGTTTATTTCTGCTGAAAAACACGTTTTGACCCTTTCTGCACACTGGGGTTAAGGGCTGAGTGTGTGGGCACCTCTGAGCCTTGCTGTTACAAGGAGATTCAGTTGTCTGAAAAAACGCGTTTATTTCGAGCTGAAAAACACGTTTTGAAAAGTGTGATGTGACTGCCCCATAACTTACATGGGGTTGACCAAACTTGCAGAAACATGTTTATTTCTGCTGAAAAACACGTTTTGACCCTTTCTGCACACTGGGGTTAAGGGCTGAGTGTGTGGGCACTTCTGAGCCTTGCTGTTTCAAGGAGATTCAGTTGCCTGAAAAAACACGCTTATTTCGGGCTGAAAAACACGTTTTGAAAAGTGTGATGTTACTGCCCCATAACTTACATGGGGCTGACCAAACTCGCAGAAACATGTTTATTTCTGCTGAAAAACACGTTTTGACCCTTTCTGCACACTGGGGTTAAGGGCTGAGTGTGTGGGCACTTCTGAGCCTTGCTGTTTCAAGGAGATTCAGTTGCCTGAAAAAACACGCTTATTTCGGGCTGAAAAACACGTTTTGAAAAGTGTGATGTTACTGCCCCATAACTTACATGGGGTTGACCAAACTTGCAGAAACATGTTTATTTCTGCTGAAAAACATGTTTTGACCCTTTCTGCACACTGGGGTTAAGGGCTGAGTGTGTGGGCACCTCTGAGCCTTGCTGTTACAAGGAGATTCAGTTGTCTGAAAAAACGCGTTTATTTCGAGCTGAAAAACACGTTTTTAAAAGTGTGATGTGACTGCCCCATAACTTACATGGGGTTGACCAAACTTGCAGAAACATGTTTATTTCTGCTGAAAAACACGTTTTGACCCTTTCTGCACACTGGGGTTAAGGGCTGAGTGTGTGGGCACTTCTGAGCCTTGCTGTTACAAGGAGATTCAGTTGCCTGAAAAAACGTGTTTATTTCGGGCTGAAAAACACGTTTTGAAAAGTGTGATGTTACTGCCCCATAACTTACATGGGGTTGACCAAACTCGCAGAAACATGTTTATTTCTGCTGAAAAACACGTTTTGACCCTTTCTGCACACTGGGGTTAAGGGCTGAGTGTGTGGGCACTTCTGAGCCTTGCTGTTACAAGGATATTCAGTTGTCTGAAAAAACGCGTTTATTTCGGGCTGAAAAACACGTTTTGAAAAGTGTGATGTTACTGCCCCATAACTTACATGGGGTTGACCAAACTTGCAGAAACATGTTTATTTCTGCTGAAAAACACGTTTTGACCCTTTCTGCACACTGGGGTTAAGGGCTGAGTGTGTGGGCACTTCTGAGCCTTGCTGTTACAAGTAGATTCAGTTGCCTGAAAAAACGCGTTTATTTCGGGCTGAAAAACACGTTTTGAAAAGAGTGATGTTACTGCCCCATAACTTACATGGGGTTGACCAAACTTGCAGAAACATGTTTATTTCTGCTGAAAAACACGTTTTGACCCTTTCTGCACACTGGGGTTAAGGGCTGAGTGTGTGGGCACCTCTGAGCCTTGCTGTTACAAGGAGATTCAGTTGTCTGAAAAAACGCGTTTATTTCGAGCTGAAAAACACGTTTTGAAAAGTGTGATGTGACTGCCCCATAACTTACATGGGGTTGACCAAACTTGCAGAAACATGTTTATTTCTGCTGAAAAACACGTTTTGACCCTTTCTGCACACTGGGGTTAAGGGCTGAGTGTGTGGGCACTTCTGAGCCTTGCTGTTTCAAGGAGATTCAGTTGCCTGAAAAAACACGCTTATTTCGGGCTGAAAAACACGTTTTGAAAAGTGTGATGTTACTGCCCCATAACTTACATGGGGCTGACCAAACTCGCAGAAACATGTTTATTTCTGCTGAAAAACACGTTTTGACCCTTTCTGCACACTGGGGTTAAGGGCTGAGTGTGTGGGCACTTCTGAGCCTTGCTGTTACAAGGAGATTCAGTTGCCTGAAAAAACGCGCTTATTTCGGGCTGAAAAACACGTTTTGAAAAGTGTGATGTTACTGCCCCATAACTTACATGGGGTTGACCAAACTTGCAGAAACATGTTTATTTCTGCTGAAAAACACGTTTTGACCCTTTCTGCACACTGGGGTTAAGGGCTGAGTGTGTGGGCACTTCTGAGCCTTGCTGTTTCAAGGAGATTCAGTTGCCTGAAAAAACACGCTTATTTCGGGCTGAAAAACACGTTTTGAAAAGTGTGATGTTACTGCCCCATAACTTACATGGGGTTGACCAAACTTGCAGAAACATGTTTATTTCTGCTGAAAAACATGTTTTGACCCTTTCTGCACACTGGGGTTAAGGGCTGAGTGTGTGGGCACCTCTGAGCCTTGCTGTTACAAGGAGATTCAGTTGTCTGAAAAAACGCGTTTATTTCGAGCTGAAAAACACGTTTTTAAAAGTGTGATGTGACTGCCCCATAACTTACATGGGGTTGACCAAACTTGCAGAAACATGTTTATTTCTGCTGAAAAACACGTTTTGACCCTTTCTGCACACTGGGGTTAAGGGCTGAGTGTGTGGGCACTTCTGAGCCTTGCTGTTACAAGGATATTCAGTTGTCTGAAAAAACGCGTTTATTTCGGGCTGAAAAACACGTTTTGAAAAGTGTGATGTTACTGCCCCATAACTTACATGGGGTTGACCAAACTTGCAGAAACATGTTTATTTCTGCTGAAAAACACGTTTTGACCCTTTCTGCACACTGGGGTTAAGGGCTGAGTGTGTGGGCACTTCTGAGCCTTGCTGTTACAAGTAGATTCAGTTGCCTGAAAAAACGCGTTTATTTCGGGCTGAAAAACACGTTTTGAAAAGAGTGATGTTACTGCCCCATAACTTACATGGGGTTGACCAAACTTGCAGAAACATGTTTATTTCTGCTGAAAAACACGTTTTGACCCTTTCTGCACACTGGGGTTAAGGGCTGAGTGTGTGGGCACCTCTGAGCCTTGCTGTTACAAGGAGATTCAGTTGTCTGAAAAAACGCGTTTATTTCGAGCTGAAAAACACGTTTTGAAAAGTGTGATGTGACTGCCCCATAACTTACATGGGGTTGACCAAACTTGCAGAAACATGTTTATTTCTGCTGAAAAACACGTTTTGACCCTTTCTGCACACTGGGGTTAAGGGCTGAGTGTGTGGGCACTTCTGAGCCTTGCTGTTTCAAGGAGATTCAGTTGCCTGAAAAAACACGCTTATTTCGGGCTGAAAAACACGTTTTGAAAAGTGTGATGTTACTGCCCCATAACTTACATGGGGCTGACCAAACTCGCAGAAACATGTTTATTTCTGCTGAAAAACACGTTTTGACCCTTTCTGCACACTGGGGTTAAGGGCTGAGTGTGTGGGCACTTCTGAGCCTTGCTGTTACAAGGATATTCAGTTGTCTGAAAAAACGCGTTTATTTCGGGCTGAAAAACACGTTTTGAAAAGTGTGATGTTACTGCCCCATAACTTACATGGGGTTGACCAAACTTGCAGAAACATGTTTATTTCTGCTGAAAAACACGTTTTGACCCTTTCTGCACACTGGGGTTAAGGGCTGAGTGTGTGGGCACTTCTGAGCCTTGCTGTTACAAGTAGATTCAGTTGCCTGAAAAAACGTGTTTATTTCGGGCTGAAAAACACGTTTTGAAAAGTGTGATGTTACTGCCCCATAACTTACATGGGGTTGACCAAACTCGCAGAAACATGTTTATTTCTGCTGAAAAACACGTTTTGACCCTTTCTGCACACTGGGGTTAAGGGCTGAGTGTGTGGGCACTTCTGAGCCTTGCTGTTACAAGTAGATTCAGTTGCCTGAAAAAACGTGTTTATTTCGGGCTGAAAAACACGTTTTGAAAAGTGTGATGTTACTGCCCCATAACTTACATGGGGTTGACCAAACTCGGAGAAACATGTTTATTTCTGCTGAAAAACACGTTTTGACCCTTTCTGCACACTGGGGTTAAGGGCTGAGTGTGTGGGCACTTCTGAGCCTTGCTGTTACAAGGAGATTCAGTTGTCTGAAAAAACGCGCTTATTTCGGGCTGAAAAACACGTTTTGAAAAGTGTGATGTTACTGCCCCATAACTTACATGGGGTTGACCAAACTTGCAGAAACATGTTTATTTCTGCTGAAAAACACGTTTTGACCCTTTCTGCACACTGGGGTTAAGGGCTGAGTGTGTGGGCACCTCTGAGCCTTGCTGTTACAAGGAGATTCAGTTGTCTGAAAAAACGCGCTTATTTCGGGCTGAAAAACACGTTTTGAAAAGTGTGATGTTACTGCCTCATAACTTACATGGGGTTGACCAAACTTGCAGAAACATGTTTATTTCTGCTGAAAAACACGTTTTGACCCTTTCTGCACACTGGGGTTAAGGGCTGAGTGTGTGGGCACTTCTGAGCCTTGCTGTTACAAGTAGATTCAGTTGCCTGAAAAAACGTGTTTATTTCGGGCTGAAAAACACGTTTTGAAAAGTGTGATGTTACTGCCCCATAACTTACATGGGGTTGACCAAACTTGCAGAAACATGTTTATTTCTGCTGAAGAACACGTTTTGACCCTTTCTGCACACTGGGGTTAAGGGCTGAGTGTGTGGGCACTTCTGAGCCTTGCTGTTACAAGGAGATTCAGTTGTCTGAAAAAACGCGCTTATTTCGGGCTGAAAAACACGTTTTGAAAAGTTTGATGTTACTGCCCCATAACTTACATGGGGTTGACCAAACTTGCAGAAACATGTTTATTTCTGCTGAAAAACAAGTTTTGACCCTTTCTGCACACTGGGGTTAAGGGCTGAGTGTGTGGGCACCTCTGAGCCTTGCTGTTACAAGGAGATTCAGTTGTCTGAAAAAACGCGTTTATTTCGAGCTGAAAAACACGTTTTGAAAAGTGTGATGTGACTGCCCCATAACTTACATGGGGTTGACCAAACTTGCAGAAACATGTTTATTTCTGCTGAAAAACACGTTTTGACCCTTTCTGCACACTGGGGTTAAGGGCTGAGTGTGTGGGCACTTCTGAGCCTTGCTGTTACAAGGAGATTCAGTTGTCTGAAAAAACGCGCTTATTTCGGGCTGAAAAACACGTTTTGAAAAGTGTGATGTTACTGCCCCATAACTTACATGGGGTTGACCAAACTTGCAGAAACATGTTTATTTCTGCTGAAAAACACGTTTTGACCCTTTCTGCACACTGGGGTTAAGGGCTGAGTGTGTGGGCACCTCTGAGCCTTGCTGTTACAAGGAGATTCAGTTGTCTGAAAAAACGCGTTTATTTCGAGCTGAAAAACACGTTTTGAAAAGTGTGATGTGACTGCCCCATAACTTACATGGGGTTGACCAAACTTGCAGAAACATGTTTATTTCTGCTGAAAAACACGTTTTGACCCTTTCTGCACACTGGGGTTAAGGGCTGAGTGTGTGGGCACTTCTGAGCCTTGCTATTACAAGGAGATTCAGTTGTCTGAAAAAACGCGTTTATTTCGGGCTGAAAAACACGTTTTGAAAAGTGTGATGTTACTGCCCCATAACTTACATGGGGTTGACCAAACTTGCAGAAACATGTTTATTTCTGCTGAAAAACACGTTTTGACCCTTTCTGCACACTGGGGTTAAGGGCTGAGTGTGTGGGCACTTCTGAGCCTTGCTGTTACAAGGAGATTCAGTTGTCTGAAAAAACGCGTTTATTTCGGGCTGAAAAACACGTTTTGAAAAGTGTGATGTTACTGCCCCATAACTTACATGGGGTTGACCAAACTTGCAGAAACATGTTTATTTCTGCTGAAAAACACGTTTTGACCTTTTCTGCACACTGGGGTTAAGGGCTGAGTGTGTGGGCACTTCTGAGCCTTGCTGTTACAAGGAGATTCAGTTGCCTGAAAAAACGCGCTTATTTCGGGCTGAAAAACACGTTTTGAAAAGTGTGATGTTACTGCCCCATAACTTACATGGGGTTGACCAAACTTGCAGAAACATGTTTATTTCTGCTGAAAAACACGTTTTGACCTTTTCTGCACACTGGGGTTAAGGGCTGAGTGTGTGGGCACTTCTGAGCCTTGCTGTTACAAGGAGATTCAGTTGCCTGAAAAAACGCGCTTATTTCGGGCTGAAAAACACGTTTTGAAAAGTGTGATGTTACTGCCCCATAACTTACATGGGGTTGACCAAACTTGCAGAAACATGTTTATTTCTGCTGAAAAACACGTTTTGACCCTTTCTGCACACTGGGGTTAAGGGCTGAGTGTGTGGGCACCTCTGAGCCTTCCTGTTACAAGGAGATTCAGTTGTCTGAAAAAACGCGCTTATTTCGGGCTGAAAAACACGTTTTGAAAAGTGTGATGTTACTGCCCCATAACTTACATGGGGTTGACCAAACTTGCAGAAACATGTTTATTTCTGCTGAAAAACACGTTTTGACCCTTTCTGCACACTGGGGTTAAGGGCTGAGTGTGTGGGCACTTCTGAGCCTTGCTGTTACAAGGATATTCAGTTGTCTGAAAAAACGCGTTTATTTCGGGCTGAAAAACACGTTTTGAAAAGTGTGATGTTACTGCCCCATAACTTACATGGGGTTGACCAAACTTGCAGAAACATGTTTATTTCTGCTGAAAAACACGTTTTGACCCTTTCTGCACACTGGGGTTAAGGGCTGAGTGTGTGGGCACTTCTGAGCCTTGCTGTTACAAGTAGATTCAGTTGCCTGAAAAAACGCGTTTATTTCGGGCTGAAAAACACGTTTTGAAAAGAGTGATGTTACTGCCCCATAACTTACATGGGGTTGACCAAACTTGCAGAAACATGTTTATTTCTGCTGAAAAACACGTTTTGACCCTTTCTGCACACTGGGGTTAAGGGCTGAGTGTGTGGGCACTTCTGAGCCTTGCTGTTACAAGGAGATTCAGTTGTCTGAAAAAACGCGCTTATTTCGGGCTGAAAAACACGTTTTGAAAAGTGTGATGTTACTGCCCCATAACTTACATGGGGTTGACCAAACTTGCAGAAACATGTTTATTTCTGCTGAAAAACACGTTTTGACCCTTTCTGCACACTGGGGTTAAGGGCTGAGTGTGTGGGCACCTCTGAGCCTTGCTGTTACAAGGAGATTCAGTTGTCTGAAAAAACGCGTTTATTTCGAGCTGAAAAACACGTTTTGAAAAGTGTGATGTGACTGCCCCATAACTTACATGGGGTTGACCAAACTTGCAGAAACATGTTTATTTCTGCTGAAAAACACGTTTTGACCCTTTCTGCACACTGGGGTTAAGGGCTGAGTGTGTGGGCACTTCTGAGCCTTGCTGTTACAAGGAGATTCAGTTGTCTGAAAAAACGCGCTTATTTCGGGCTGAAAAACACGTTTTGAAAAGTGTGATGTTACTGCCCCATAACTTACATGGGGTTGACCAAACTTGCAGAAACATGTTTATTTCTGCTGAAAAACACGTTTTGACCCTTTCTGCACACTGGGGTTAAGGGCTGAGTGTGTGGGCACCTCTGAGCCTTGCTGTTACAAGGAGATTCAGTTGTCTGAAAAAACGCGTTTATTTCGAGCTGAAAAACACGTTTTGAAAAGTGTGATGTGACTGCCCCATAACTTACATGGGGTTGACCAAACTTGCAGAAACATGTTTATTTCTGCTGAAAAACACGTTTTGACCCTTTCTGCACACTGGGGTTAAGGGCTGAGTGTGTGGGCACCTCTGAGCCTTGCTGTTACAAGGAGATTCAGTTGCCTGAAAAAACGCGCTTATTTCGGGCTGAAAAACACGTTTTGAAAAGTGTGATGTTACTGCCCCATAACTTACATGGGGTTGACCAAACTTGCAGAAACATGTTTATTTCTGCTGAAAAACACGTTTTGACCCTTTCTGCACACTGGGGTTAAGGGCTGAGTGTGTGGGCACTTCTGAGCCTTGCTGTTTCAAGGAGATTCAGTTGCCTGAAAAAACACGCTTATTTCGGGCTGAAAAACACGTTTTGAAAAGTGTGATGTTACTGCCCCATAACTTACATGGGGTTGACCAAACTTGCAGAAACATGTTTATTTCTGCTGAAAAACACGTTTTGACCCTTTCTGCACACTGGGGTTAAGGGCTGAGTGTGTGGGCACCTCTGAGCCTTGCTGTTACAAGGAGATTCAGTTGTCTGAAAAAACGCGCTTATTTCGGGCTGAAAAACACGTTTTGAAAAGTTTGATGTTACTGCCCCATAACTTACATGGGGTTGACCAAACTTGCAGAAACATGTTTATTTCTGCTGAAAAACACGTTTTGACCCTTTCTGCACACTGGGGTTAAGGGCTGAGTGTGTGGGCACCTCTGAGCCTTGCTGTTACAAGGAGATTCAGTTGTCTGAAAAAACGCGTTTATTTCGAGCTGAAAAACACGTTTTGAAAAGTGTGATGTGACTGCCCCATAACTTACATGGGGTTGACCAAACTTGCAGAAACATGTTTATTTCTGCTGAAAAACACGTTTTGACCCTTTCTGCACACTGGGGTTAAGGGCTGAGTGTGTGGGCACTTCTGAGCCTTGCTGTTACAAGGAGATTCAGTTGTCTGAAAAAACGCGCTTATTTCGGGCTGAAAAACACGTTTTGAAAAGTGTGATGTTACTGCCCCATAACTTACATGGGGTTGACCAAACTTGCAGAAACATGTTTATTTCTGCTGAAAAACACGTTTTGACCCTTTCTGCACACTGGGGTTAAGGGCTGAGTGTGTGGGCACCTCTGAGCCTTGCTGTTACAAGGAGATTCAGTTGTCTGAAAAAACGCGTTTATTTCGAGCTGAAAAACACGTTTTGAAAAGTGTGATGTGACTGCCCCATAACTTACATGGGGTTGACCAAACTTGCAGAAACATGTTTATTTCTGCTGAAAAACACGTTTTGACCCTTTCTGCACACTGGGGTTAAGGGCTGAGTGTGTGGGCACTTCTGAGCCTTGCTATTACAAGGAGATTCAGTTGTCTGAAAAAACGCGTTTATTTCGGGCTGAAAAACACGTTTTGAAAAGTGTGATGTTACTGCCCCATAACTTACATGGGGTTGACCAAACTTGCAGAAACATGTTTATTTCTGCTGAAAAACACGTTTTGACCCTTTCTGCACACTGGGGTTAAGGGCTGAGTGTGTGGGCACTTCTGAGCCTTGCTGTTACAAGGAGATTCAGTTGTCTGAAAAAACGCGTTTATTTCGGGCTGAAAAACACGTTTTGAAAAGTGTGATGTTACTGCCCCATAACTTACATGGGGTTGACCAAACTTGCAGAAACATGTTTATTTCTGCTGAAAAACACGTTTTGACCTTTTCTGCACACTGGGGTTAAGGGCTGAGTGTGTGGGCACTTCTGAGCCTTGCTGTTACAAGGAGATTCAGTTGCCTGAAAAAACGCGCTTATTTCGGGCTGAAAAACACGTTTTGAAAAGTGTGATGTTACTGCCCCATAACTTACATGGGGTTGACCAAACTTGCAGAAACATGTTTATTTCTGCTGAAAAACACGTTTTGACCTTTTCTGCACACTGGGGTTAAGGGCTGAGTGTGTGGGCACTTCTGAGCCTTGCTGTTACAAGGAGATTCAGTTGCCTGAAAAAACGCGCTTATTTCGGGCTGAAAAACACGTTTTGAAAAGTGTGATGTTACTGCCCCATAACTTACATGGGGTTGACCAAACTTGCAGAAACATGTTTATTTCTGCTGAAAAACACGTTTTGACCCTTTCTGCACACTGGGGTTAAGGGCTGAGTGTGTGGGCACTTCTGAGCCTTGCTGTTACAAGGATATTCAGTTGTCTGAAAAAACGCGTTTATTTCGGGCTGAAAAACACGTTTTGAAAAGTGTGATGTTACTGCCCCATAACTTACATGGGGTTGACCAAACTTGCAGAAACATGTTTATTTCTGCTGAAAAACACGTTTTGACCCTTTCTGCACACTGGGGTTAAGGGCTGAGTGTGTGGGCACTTCTGAGCCTTGCTGTTACAAGTAGATTCAGTTGCCTGAAAAAACGCGTTTATTTCGGGCTGAAAAACACGTTTTGAAAAGAGTGATGTTACTGCCCCATAACTTACATGGGGTTGACCAAACTTGCAGAAACATGTTTATTTCTGCTGAAAAACACGTTTTGACCCTTTCTGCACACTGGGGTTAAGGGCTGAGTGTGTGGGCACTTCTGAGCCTTGCTGTTACAAGGAGATTCAGTTGTCTGAAAAAATGCGCTTATTTCGGGCTGAAAAACACGTTTTGAAAAGTGTGATGTTACTGCCCCATAACTTACATGGGGTTGACCAAACTTGCAGAAACATGTTTATTTCTGCTGAAAAACACGTTTTGACCCTTTCTGCACACTGGGGTTAAGGGCTGAGTGTGTGGGCACCTCTGAGCCTTGCTGTTACAAGGAGATTCAGTTGCCTGAAAAAACGCGCTTATTTCGGGCTGAAAAACACGTTTTGAAAAGTGTGATGTTACTGCCCCATAACTTACATGGGGTTGACCAAACTTGCAGAAACATGTTTATTTCTGCTGAAAAACACGTTTTGACCCTTTCTGCACACTGGGGTTAAGGGCTGAGTGTGTGGGCACCTCTGAGCCTTGCTGTTACAAGGAGATTCAGTTGTCTGAAAAAACGCGTTTATTTCGAGCTGAAAAACACGTTTTGAAAAGTGTGATGTGACTGCCCCATAACTTACATGGGGTTGACCAAACTTGCAGAAACATGTTTATTTCTGCTGAAAAACACGTTTTGACCCTTTCTGCACACAGGGGTTAAGGGCTGAGTGTGTGGGCACTTCTGAGCCTTGCTGTTACAAGGAGATTCAGTTGTCTGAAAAAACGCGCTTATTTCGGGCTGAAAAACACGTTTTGAAAAGTGTGATGTTACTGCCCCATAACTTACATGGGGTTGACCAAACTTGCAGAAACATGTTTATTTCTGCTGAAAAACACGTTTTGACCCTTTCTGCACACTGGGGTTAAGGGCTGAGTGTGTGGGCACCTCTGAGCCTTGCTGTTACAAGGAGATTCAGTTGTCTGAAAAAACGCGTTTATTTCGAGCTGAAAAACACGTTTTGAAAAGTGTGATGTGACTGCCCCATAACTTACATGGGGTTGACCAAACTTGCAGAAACATGTTTATTTCTGCTGAAAAACACGTTTTGACCCTTTCTGCACACTGGGGTTAAGGGCTGAGTGTGTGGGCACCTCTGAGCCTTGCTGTTACAAGGAGATTCAGTTGCCTGAAAAAACGCGCTTATTTCGGGCTGAAAAACACGTTTTGAAAAGTGTGATGTTACTGCCCCATAACTTACATGGGGTTGACCAAACTTGCAGAAACATGTTTATTTCTGCTGAAAAACACGTTTTGACCCTTTCTGCACACTGGGGTTAAGGGCTGAGTGTGTGGGCACCTCTGAGCCTTGCTGTTACAAGGAGATTCAGTTGTCTGAAAAAACGCGTTTATTTCGAGCTGAGAAACACGTTTTGAAAAGTGTGATGTGACTGCCCCATAACTTACATGGGGTTGACCAAACTTGCAGAAACATGTTTATTTCTGCTGAAAAACACGTTTTGACCCTTTCTGCACACTGGGGTTAAGGGCTGAGTGTGTGGGCACTTCTGAGCCTTGCTGTTACAAGGAGATTCAGTTGTCTGAAAAAACGCGCTTATTTCGGGCTGAAAAACACGTTTTGAAAAGTGTGATGTTACTGCCCCATAACTTACATGGGGTTGACCAAACTTGCAGAAACATGTTTATTTCTGCTGAAAAACACGTTTTGACCCTTTCTGCACACTGGGGTTAAGGGCTGAGTGTGTGGGCACCTCTGAGCCTTGCTGTTACAAGGAGATTCAGTTGTCTGAAAAAACGCGTTTATTTCGAGCTGAAAAACACGTTTTGAAAAGTGTGATGTGACTGCCCCATAACTTACATGGGGTTGACCAAACTTGCAGAAACATGTTTATTTCTGCTGAAAAACACGTTTTGACCCTTTCTGCACACTGGGGTTAAGGGCTGAGTGTGTGGGCACCTCTGAGCCTTGCTGTTACAAGGAGATTCAGTTGTCTGAAAAAACGCGTTTATTTCGAGCTGAAAAACACGTTTTGAAAAGTGTGATGTGACTGCCCCATAACTTACATGGGGTTGACCAAACTTGCAGAAACATGTTTATTTCTGCTGAAAAACACGTTTTGACCCTTTCTGCACACTGGGGTTAAGGGCTGAGTGTGTGGGCACCTCTGAGCCTTGCTGTTACAAGGAGATTCAGTTGTCTGAAAAAACGCGCTTATTTCGGGCTGAAAAACACGTTTTGAATAGTGTGATGTTACTGCCTCATAACTTACATGGGGTTGACCAAACTTGCAGAAACATGTTTATTTCTGCTGAAAAACACGTTTTGACCCTTTCTGCACACTGGGGTTAAGGGCTGAGTGTGTGGGCACTTCTGAGCCTTGCTGTTACAAGTAGATTCAGTTGCCTGAAAAAACGTGTTTATTTCGGGCTGAAAAACACGTTTTGAAAAGTGTGATGTTACTGCCCCATAACTTACATGGGGTTGACCAAACTTGCAGAAACATGTTTATTTCTGCTGAAGAACACGTTTTGACCCTTTCTGCACACTGGGGTTAAGGGCTGAGTGTGTGGGCACTTCTGAGCCTTGCTGTTACAAGGAGATTCAGTTGTCTGAAAAAACGCGCTTATTTCGGGCTGAAAAACACGTTTTGAAAAGTTTGATGTTACTGCCCCATAACTTACATGGGGTTGACCAAACTTGCAGAAACATGTTTATTTCTGCTGAAAAACACGTTTTGACCCTTTCTGCACACTGGGGTTAAGGGCTGAGTGTGTGGGCACCTCTGAGCCTTGCTGTTACAAGGAGATTCAGTTGTCTGAAAAAACGCGTTTATTTCGAGCTGAAAAACACGTTTTGAAAAGTGTGATGTGACTGCCCCATAACTTACATGGGGTTGACCAAACTTGCAGAAACATGTTTATTTCTGCTGAAAAACACGTTTTGACCCTTTCTGCACACTGGGGTTAAGGGCTGAGTGTGTGGGCACTTCTGAGCCTTGCTGTTACAAGGAGATTCAGTTGTCTGAAAAAACGCGCTTATTTCGGGCTGAAAAACACGTTTTGAAAAGTGTGATGTTACTGCCCCATAACTTACATGGGGTTGACCAAACTTGCAGAAACATGTTTATTTCTGCTGAAAAACACGTTTTGACCCTTTCTGCACACTGGGGTTAAGGGCTGAGTGTGTGGGCACCTCTGAGCCTTGCTGTTACAAGGAGATTCAGTTGTCTGAAAAAACGCGTTTATTTCGAGCTGAAAAACACGTTTTGAAAAGTGTGATGTGACTGCCCCATAACTTACATGGGGTTGACCAAACTTGCAGAAACATGTTTATTTCTGCTGAAAAACACGTTTTGACCCTTTCTGCACACTGGGGTTAAGGGCTGAGTGTGTGGGCACTTCTGAGCCTTGCTATTACAAGGAGATTCAGTTGTCTGAAAAAACGCGTTTATTTCGGGCTGAAAAACACGTTTTGAAAAGTGTGATGTTACTGCCCCATAACTTACATGGGGTTGACCAAACTTGCAGAAACATGTTTATTTCTGCTGAAAAACACGTTTTGACCCTTTCTGCACACTGGGGTTAAGGGCTGAGTGTGTGGGCACTTCTGAGCCTTGCTGTTACAAGGAGATTCAGTTGTCTGAAAAAACGCGTTTATTTCGGGCTGAAAAACACGTTTTGAAAAGTGTGATGTTACTGCCCCATAACTTACATGGGGTTGACCAAACTTGCAGAAACATGTTTATTTCTGCTGAAAAACACGTTTTGACCTTTTCTGCACACTGGGGTTAAGGGCTGAGTGTGTGGGCACTTCTGAGCCTTGCTGTTACAAGGAGATTCAGTTGCCTGAAAAAACGCGCTTATTTCGGGCTGAAAAACACGTTTTGAAAAGTGTGATGTTACTGCCCCATAACTTACATGGGGTTGACCAAACTTGCAGAAACATGTTTATTTCTGCTGAAAAACACGTTTTGACCTTTTCTGCACACTGGGGTTAAGGGCTGAGTGTGTGGGCACTTCTGAGCCTTGCTGTTACAAGGAGATTCAGTTGCCTGAAAAAACGCGCTTATTTCGGGCTGAAAAACACGTTTTGAAAAGTGTGATGTTACTGCCCCATAACTTACATGGGGTTGACCAAACTTGCAGAAACATGTTTATTTATGCTGAAAAACACGTTTTGACCCTTTCTGCACACTGGGGTTAAGGGCTGAGTGTGTGGGCACCTCTGAGCCTTCCTGTTACAAGGAGATTCAGTTGTCTGAAAAAACGCGCTTATTTCGGGCTGAAAAACACGTTTTGAAAAGTGTGATGTTACTGCCCCATAACTTACATGGGGTTGACCAAACTTGCAGAAACATGTTTATTTCTGCTGAAAAACACGTTTTGACCCTTTCTGCACACTGGGGTTAAGGGCTGAGTGTGTGGGCACTTCTGAGCCTTGCTGTTACAAGGATATTCAGTTGTCTGAAAAAACGCGTTTATTTCGGGCTGAAAAACACGTTTTGAAAAGTGTGATGTTACTGCCCCATAACTTACATGGGGTTGACCAAACTTGCAGAAACATGTTTATTTCTGCTGAAAAACACGTTTTGACCCTTTCTGCACACTGGGGTTAAGGGCTGAGTGTGTGGGCACTTCTGAGCCTTGCTGTTACAAGTAGATTCAGTTGCCTGAAAAAACGCGTTTATTTCGGGCTGAAAAACACGTTTTGAAAAGAGTGATGTTACTGCCCCATAACTTACATGGGGTTGACCAAACTTGCAGAAACATGTTTATTTCTGCTGAAAAACACGTTTTGACCCTTTCTGCACACTGGGGTTAAGGGCTGAGTGTGTGGGCACTTCTGAGCCTTGCTGTTACAAGGAGATTCAGTTGTCTGAAAAAACGCGCTTATTTCGGGCTGAAAAACACGTTTTGAAAAGTGTGATGTTACTGCCCCATAACTTACATGGGGTTGACCAAACTTGCAGAAACATGTTTATTTCTGCTGAAAAACACGTTTTGACCCTTTCTGCACACTGGGGTTAAGGGCTGAGTGTGTGGGCACCTCTGAGCCTTGCTGTTACAAGGAGATTCAGTTGCCTGAAAAAACGCGCTTATTTCGGGCTGAAAAACACGTTTTGAAAAGTGTGATGTTACTGCCCCATAACTTACATGGGGTTGACCAAACTTGCAGAAACATGTTTATTTCTGCTGAAAAACACGTTTTGACCCTTTCTGCACACTGGGGTTAAGGGCTGAGTGTGTGGGCACCTCTGAGCCTTGCTGTTACAAGGAGATTCAGTTGTCTGAAAAAACGCGTTTATTTCGAGCTGAAAAACACGTTTTGAAAAGTGTGATGTGACTGCCCCATAACTTACATGGGGTTGACCAAACTTGCAGAAACATGTTTATTTCTGCTGAAAAACACGTTTTGACCCTTTCTGCACACTGGGGTTAAGGGCTGAGTGTGTGGGCACTTCTGAGCCTTGCTGTTACAAGGAGATTCAGTTGTCTGAAAAAACGTGCTTATTTCGGGCTGAAAAACACGTTTTGAAAAGTGTGATGTTACTGCCCCATAACTTACATGGGGTTGACCAAACTTGCAGAAACATGTTTATTTCTGCTGAAAAACACGTTTTGACCCTTTCTGCACACTGGGGTTAAGGGCTGAGTGTGTGGGCACCTCTGAGCCTTGCTGTTACAAGGAGATTCAGTTGTCTGAAAAAACGCGTTTATTTCGAGCTGAAAAACACGTTTTGAAAAGTGTGATGTGACTGCCCCATAACTTACATGGGGTTGACCAAACTTGCAGAAACATGTTTATTTCTGCTGAAAAACACGTTTTGACCTTTTCTGCACACTGGGGTTAAGGGCTGAGTGTGTGGGCACTTCTGAGCCTTGCTGTTACAAGGAGATTCAGTTGCCTGAAAAAACGCGCTTATTTCGGGCTGAAAAACACGTTTTGAAAAGTGTGATGTTACTGCCCCATAACTTATATGGGGTTGACCAAACTTGCAGAAACATGTTTATTTCTGCTGAAAAACACGTTTTGACCCTTTCTGCACACTGGGGTTAAGGGCTGAGTGTGTGGGCACCTCTGAGCCTTCCTGTTACAAGGAGATTCAGTTGTCTGAAAAAACGCGCTTATTTCGGGCTGAAAAACACGTTTTGAAAAGTGTGATGTTACTGCCCCATAACTTACATGGGGTTGACCAAACTTGCAGAAACATGTTTATTTCTGCTGAAAAACACGTTTTGACCCTTTCTGCACACTGGGGTTAAGGGCTGAGTGTGTGGGCACTTCTGAGCCTTGCTGTTACAAGGATATTCAGTTGTCTGAAAAAACGAGCTTATTTCGGGCTGAAAAACACGTTTTGAAAAGTGTGATGTTACTGCCCCATAACTTACATGGGGTTGACCAAACTTGCAGAAACATGTTTATTTCTGCTGAAAAACACGTTTTGACCCTTTCTGCACACTGGGGTTAAGGGCTGAGTGTGTGGGCACTTCTGAGCCTTGCTGTTACAAGTAGATTCAGTTGCCTGAAAAAACGCGTTTATTTCGGGCTGAAAAACACGTTTTGAAAAGAGTGATGTTACTGCCCCATAACTTACATGGGGTTGACCAAACTTGCAGAAACATGTTTATTTCTGCTGAAAAACACGTTTTGACCCTTTCTGCACACTGGGGTTAAGGGCTGAGTGTGTGGGCACCTCTGAGCCTTGCTGTTACAAGGAGATTCAGTTGTCTGAAAAAACGCGCTTATTTCGGGCTGAAAAACACGTTTTGAAAAGTGTGATGTTACTGCCCCATAACTTACATGGGGTTGACCAAACTTGCAGAAACATGTTTATTTCTGCTGAAAAACACGTTTTGACCCTTTCTGCACACTGGGGTTAAGGGCTGAGTGTGTGGGCACCTCTGAGCCTTGCTGTTACAAGGAGATTCAGTTGTCTGAAAAAACGCGTTTATTTCGAGCTGAAAAACACGTTTTGAAAAGTGTGATGTGACTGCCCCATAACTTACATGGGGTTGACCAAACTTGCAGAAACATGTTTATTTCTGCTGAAAAACACGTTTTGACCCTTTCTGCACACTGGGGTTAAGGGCTGAGTGTGTGGGCACTTCTGAGCCTTGCTGTTACAAGGAGATTCAGTTGTCTGAAAAAACGCGCTTATTTCGGGCTGAAAAACACGTTTTGAAAAGTGTGATGTTACTGCCCCATAACTTACGTGGGGTTGACCAAACTTGCAGAAACATGTTTATTTCTGCTGAAAAACACGTTTTGACCCTTTCTGCACACTGGGGTTAAGGGCTGAGTGTGTGGGCACTTCTGAGCCTTGCTGTTACAAGGAGATTCCGTTGTCTGAAAAAACGCGCTTATTTCGGGCTGAAAAACACGTTTTGAAAAGTGTGATGTTACTGCCCCATAACTTACATGGGGTTGACCAAACTTGCAGAAACATGTTTATTTCTGCTGAAAAACACGTTTTGACCCTTTCTGCACACTGGGGTTAAGGGCTGAGTGTGTGGGCACTTCTGAGCCTTGCTGTTACAAGGAGATTCAGTTGCCTGAAAAAACACGCTTATTTCGGGCTGAAAAACACGTTTTGAAAAGTGTGATGTTACTGCCCCATAACTTACATGGGGTTGACCAAACTTGCAGAAACATGTTTATTTCTGCTGAAAAACATGTTTGACCCTTTCTGCACACTGGGGTTAAGGGCTGAGTGTGTGGGCACCTCTGAGCCTTGCTGTTACAAGGAGATTCAGTTGTCTGAAAAAACGCGTTTATTTCGAGCTGAAAAACATGTTTTTAAAAGTGTGATGTTACTGCCCCATAACTTACATGGGGTTGACCAAACTTGCAGAAACATGTTTATTTCTGCTGAAAAACACGTTTTGACCCTTTCTGCACACTGGGGTTAAGGGCTGAGTGTGTGGGCACCTCTGAGCCTTGCTGTTACAAGGAGATTCAGTTGTCTGAAAAAACGCGTTTATTTCGAGCTGAAAAACACGTTTTGAAAAGTGTGATGTGACTGCCCCATAACTTACATGGGGTTGACCAAACTTGCAGAAACATGTTTATTTCTGCTGAAACACACGTTTTGACCCTTTCTGCACACTGGGGTTAAGGGCTGAGTGTGTGGGCACTTCTGAGCCTTGCTGTTACAAGGAGATTCAGTTGCCTGAAAAAACGAGCTTATTTCGGGCTGAAAAACACGTTTTGAAAAGTGTGATGTTACTGCCCCATAACTTACATGGGGTTGACCAAACTTGCAGAAACATGTTTATTTCTGCTGAAAAACACGTTTTGACCCTTTCTACACACTGGGGTTAAGGGCTGAGTGTGTGGGCACTTCTGAGCCTTGCTGTTACAAGTAGATTCAGTTGTCTGAAAAAACGCGCTTATTTCGGGCTGAAAAACACGTTTTGAAAAGTGTGATGTTACTGCCCCATAACTTACATGGGGTTGACCAAACTTGCAGAAACATGTTTATTTCTGCTGAAAAACACGTTTTGACCCTTTCTGCACACTGGGGTTAAGGGCTGAGTGTGTGGGCACCTCTGAGCCTTGCTGTTACAAGGAGATTCAGTTGTCTGAAAAAACGCGTTTATTTCGAGCTGAAAAACACGTTTTGAAAAGTGTGATGTGACTGCCCCATAACTTACATGGGGTTGACCAAACTTGCAGAAACATGTTTATTTCTGCTGAAAAACACGTTTTGACCCTTTCTGCACACTGGGGTTAAGGGCTGAGTGTGTGGGCACTTCTGAGCCTTGCTGTTACAAGGAGATTCAGTTGCCTGAAAAAACGCGCTTATTTCGGGCTGAAAAACACGTTTTGAAAAGTGTGATGTTACTGCCCCATAACTTACATGGGGTTGACCAAACTTGCAGAAACATGTTTATTTCTGCTGAAAAACACGTTTTGACCCTTTCTGCACACTGGGGTTAAGGGCTGAGTGTGTGGGCACTTCTGAGCCTTGCTGTTTCAAGGAGATTCAGTTGCCTGAAAAAACACGCTTATTTCGGGCTGAAAAACACGTTTTGAAAAGTGTGATGTTACTGCCCCATAACTTACATGGGGTTGACCAAACTTGCAGAAACATGTTTATTTCTGCTGAAAAACATGTTTTGACCCTTTCTGCACACTGGGGTTAAGGGCTGAGTGTGTGGGCACCTCTGAGCCTTCCTGTTACAAGGAGATTCAGTTGTCTGAAAAAACGCGCTTATTTCGGGCTGAAAAACACGTTTTGAAAAGTGTGATGTTACTGCCCCATAACTTACATGGGGTTGACCAAACTTGCAGAAACATGTTTATTTCTGCTGAAAAACACGTTTTGACCCTTTCTGCACACTGGGGTTAAGGGCTGAGTGTGTGGGCACTTCTGAGCCTTGCTGTTACAAGGATATTCAGTTGTCTGAAAAAACGCGTTTATTTCGGGCTGAAAAACACGTTTTGAAAAGTGTGATGTTACTGCCCCATAACTTACATGGGGTTGACCAAACTTGCAGAAACATGTTTATTTCTGCTGAAAAACACGTTTTGACCCTTTCTGCACACTGGGGTTAAGGGCTGAGTGTGTGGGCACTTCTGAGCCTTGCTGTTACAAGTAGATTCAGTTGCCTGAAAAAACGCGTTTATTTCGGGCTGAAAAACACGTTTTGAAAAGAGTGATGTTACTGCCCCATAACTTACATGGGGTTGACCAAACTTGCAGAAACATGTTTATTTCTGCTGAAAAACACGTTTTGACCCTTTCTGCACACTGGGGTTAAGGGCTGAGTGTGTGGGCACTTCTGAGCCTTGCTGTTACAAGGAGATTCAGTTGTCTGAAAAAACGCGCTTATTTCGGGCTGAAAAACACGTTTTGAAAAGTGTGATGTTACTGCCCCATAACTTACATGGGGTTGACCAAACTTGCAGAAACATGTTTATTTCTGCTGAAAAACACGTTTTGACCCTTTCTGCACACTGGGGTTAAGGGCTGAGTGTGTGGGCACTTCTGAGCCTTGCTGTTACAAGGAGATTCAGTTGTCTGAAAAAACGCGCTTATTTTGGGCTGAAAAACACGTTTTGAAAAGTGTGATGTTACTGCCCCATAACTTACATGGGGTTGACCAAACTTGCAGAAACATGTTTATTTCTGCTGAAAAACACGTTTTGACCCTTTCTGCACACTGGGGTTAAGGGCTGAGTGTGTGGGCACTTCTGAGCCTTGCTGTTACAAGGAGATTCAGTTGTCTGAAAAAACGCGCTTATTTCGGGCTGAAAAACACGTTTTGAAAAGTGTGATGTTACTGCCCCATAACTTACATGGGGTTGACCAAACTTGCAGAAACATGTTTATTTCTGCTGAAAAACACGTTTTGACCCTTTCTGCACACTGGGTTAAGGGCTGAGTGTGTGGGCACTTCTGAGCCTTGCTGTTACAAGGAGATTCAGTTGCCTGAAAAAACACGCTTATTTCGGGCTGAAAAACACGTTTTGAAAAGTGTGATGTTACTGCCCCATAACTTACATGGGGTTGACCAAACTTGCAGAAACATGTTTATTTCTGCTGAAAAACATGTTTTGACCCTTTCTGCACACTGGGGTTAAGGGCTGAGTGTGTGGGCACCTCTGAGCCTTGCTGTTACAAGGAGATTCAGTTGTCTGAAAAAACGCGTTTATTTCGAGCTGAAAAACATGTTTTTTAAAGTGTGATGTTACTGCCCCATAACTTACATGGGGTTGACCAAACTTGCAGAAACATGTTTATTTCTGCTGAAAAACACGTTTTGACCCTTTCTGCACACTGGGGTTAAGGGCTGAGTGTGTGGGCACCTCTGAGCCTTGCTGTTACAAGGAGATTCAGTTGTCTGAAAAAACGCGTTTATTTCGAGCTGAAAAACACGTTTTGAAAAGTGTGATGTGACTGCCCCATAACTTACATGGGGTTGACCAAACTTGCAGAAACATGTTTATTTCTGCTGAAAAACACGTTTTGACCCTTTCTGCACACTGGGGTTAAGGGCTGAGTGTGTGGGCACTTCTGAGCCTTGCTGTTACAAGGAGATTCAGTTGCCTGAAAAAACGAGCTTATTTCGGGCTGAAAAACACGTTTTGAAAAGTGTGATGTTACTGCCCCATAACTTACATGGGGTTGACCAAACTTGCAGAAACATGTTTATTTCTGCTGAAAAACACGTTTTGACCCTTTCTGCACACTGGGGTTAAGGGCTGAGTGTGTGGGCACTTCTGAGCCTTGCTGTTACAAGTAGATTCAGTTGTCTGAAAAAACGCGCTTATTTCGGGCTGAAAAACACGTTTTGAAAAGTGTGATGTTACTGCCCCATAACTTACATGGGGTTGACCAAACTTGCAGAAACATGTTTATTTCTGCTGAAAAACACGTTTTGACCCTTTCTGCACACTGGGGTTAAGGGCTGAGTGTGTGGGCACCTCTGAGCCTTGCTGTTACAAGGAGATTCAGTTGTCTGAAAAAACGCGTTTATTTCGAGCTGAAAAACACGTTTTGAAAAGTGTGATGTGACTGCCCCATAACTTACATGGGGTTGACCAAACTTGCAGAAACATGTTTATTTCTGCTGAAAAACACGTTTTGACCCTTTCTGCACACTGGGGTTAAGGGCTGAGTGTGTGGGCACTTCTGAGCCTTGCTGTTACAAGGAGATTCAGTTGCCTGAAAAAACGCGCTTATTTCGGGCTGAAAAACACGTTTTGAAAAGTGTGATGTTACTGCCCCATAACTTACATGGGGTTGACCAAACTTGCAGAAACATGTTTATTTCTGCTGAAAAACACGTTTTGACCCTTTCTGCACACTGGGGTTAAGGGCTGAGTGTGTGGGCACTTCTGAGCCTTGCTGTTTCAAGGAGATTCAGTTGCCTGAAAAAACACGCTTATTTCGGGCTGAAAAACACGTTTTGAAAAGTGTGATGTTACTGCCCCATAACTTACATGGGGTTGACCAAACTTGCAGAAACATGTTTATTTCTGCTGAAAAACACGTTTTGACCCTTTCTGCACACTGGGGTTAAGGGCTGAGTGTGTGGGCACTTCTGAGCCTTGCTGTTACAAGGAGATTCAGTTGCCTGAAAAAACGCGCTTATTTCGGGCTGAAAAACACGTTTTGAAAAGTGTGATGTTACTGCCCCATAACTTACATGGGGTTGACCAAACTTGCAGAAACATGTTTATTTCTGCTGAAAAACACGTTTTGACCCTTTCTGCACACTGGGGTTAAGGGCTGAGTGTGTGGGCACTTCTGAGCCTTGCTGTTACAAGTAGATTCAGTTGTCTGAAAAAACGCGCTTATTTCGGGCTGAAAAACACGTTTTGAAAAGTGTGATGTTACTGCCCCATAACTTACATGGGGTTGACCAAACTTGCAGAAACATGTTTATTTCTGCTGAAAAACACGTTTTGACCCTTTCTGCACACTGGGGTTAAGGGCTGAGTGTGTGGGCACCTCTGAGCCTTGCTGTTACAAGGAGATTCAGTTGTCTGAAAAAACGCGTTTATTTCGAGCTGAAAAACACGTTTTGAAAAGTGTGATGTGACTGCCCCATAACTTACATGGGGTTGACCAAACTTGCAGAAACATGTTTATTTCTGCTGAAAAACACGTTTTGACCCTTTCTGCACACTGGGGTTAAGGGCTGAGTGTGTGGGCACTTCTGAGCCTTGCTGTTACAAGGAGATTCAGTTGCCTGAAAAAACGCGCTTATTTCGGGCTGAAAAACACGTTTTGAAAAGTGTGATGTTACTGCCCCATAACTTACATGGGGTTGACCAAACTTGCAGAAACATGTTTATTTCTGCTGAAAAACACGTTTTGACCCTTTCTGCACACTGGGGTTAAGGGCTGAGTGTGTGGGCACTTCTGAGCCTTGCTGTTTCAAGGAGATTCAGTTGCCTGAAAAAACACGCTTATTTCGGGCTGAAAAACACGTTTTGAAAAGTGTGATGTTACTGCCCCATAACTTACATGGGGTTGACCAAACTTGCAGAAACATGTTTATTTCTGCTGAAAAACATGTTTTGACCCTTTCTGCACACTGGGGTTAAGGGCTGAGTGTGTGGGCACCTCTGAGCCTTGCTGTTACAAGGAGATTCAGTTGTCTGAAAAAACGCGTTTATTTCGAGCTGAAAAACACGTTTTTAAAAGTGTGATGTGACTGCCCCATAACTTACATGGGGTTGACCAAACTTGCAGAAACATGTTTATTTCTGCTGAAAAACACGTTTTGACCCTTTCTGCACACTGGGGTTAAGGGCTGAGTGTGTGGGCACTTCTGAGCCTTGCTGTTACAAGGAGATTCAGTTGCCTGAAAAAACGCGCTTATTTCGGGCTGAAAAACACGTTTTGAAAAGTGTGATGTTACTGCCCCATAACTTACATGGGGTTGACCAAACTTGCAGAAACATGTTTATTTCTGCTGAAAAACACGTTTTGACCCTTTCTGCACACTGGGGTTAAGGGCTGAGTGTGTGGGCACTTCTGAGCCTTGCTGTTACAAGTAGATTCAGTTGCCTGAAAAAACGTGTTTATTTCGGGCTGAAAAACACGTTTTGAAAAGTGTGATGTTACTGCCCCATAACTTACATGGGGTTGACCAAACTCGCAGAAACATGTTTATTTCTGCTGAAAAACACGTTTTGACCCTTTCTGCACACTGGGGTTAAGGGCTGAGTGTGTGGGCACTTCTGAGCCTTGCTGTTACAAGGATATTCAGTTGTCTGAAAAAACGCGTTTATTTCGGGCTGAAAAACACGTTTTGAAAAGTGTGATGTTACTGCCCCATAACTTACATGGGGTTGACCAAACTTGCAGAAACATGTTTATTTTTGCTGAAAAACACGTTTTGACCCTTTCTGCACACTGGGGTTAAGGGCTGAGTGTGTGGGCACTTCTGAGCCTTGCTGTTACAAGTAGATTCAGTTGCCTGAAAAAACGCGTTTATTTCGGGCTGAAAAACACGTTTTGAAAAGAGTGATGTTACTGCCCCATAACTTACATGGGGTTGACCAAACTTGCAGAAACATGCTTATTTCTGCTGAAAAACACGTTTTGACCCTTTCTGCACACTGGGGTTAAGGGCTGAGTGTGTGGGCACCTCTGAGCCTTGCTGTTACAAGGAGATTCAGTTGTCTGAAAAAACGCGTTTATTTCGAGCTGAAAAACACGTTTTGAAAAGTGTGATGTGACTGCCCCATAACTTACATGGGGTTGACCAAACTTGCAGAAACATGTTTATTTCTGCTGAAAAACACGTTTTGACCCTTTCTGCACACTGGGGTTAAGGGCTGAGTGTGTGGGCACTTCTGAGCCTTGCTGTTTCAAGGAGATTCAGTTGCCTGAAAAAACACGCTTATTTCGGGCTGAAAAACACGTTTTGAAAAGTGTGATGTTACTGCCCCATAACTTACATGGGGTTGACCAAACTTGCAGAAACATGTTTATTTCTGCTGAAAAACATGTTTTGACCCTTTCTGCACACTGGGGTTAAGGGCTGAGTGTGTGGGCACCTCTGAGCCTTGCTGTTACAAGGAGATTCAGTTGTCTGAAAAAACGCGTTTATTTCGAGCTGAAAAACACGTTTTTAAAAGTGTGATGTGACTGCCCCATAACTTACATGGGGTTGACCAAACTTGCAGAAACATGTTTATTTCTGCTGAAAAACACGTTTTGACCCTTTCTGCACACTGGGGTTAAGGGCTGAGTGTGTGGGCACTTCTGAGCCTTGCTGTTACAAGGAGATTCAGTTGTCTGAAAAAACGCGCTTATTTCGGGCTGAAAAACACGTTTTGAAAAGTGTGATGTTACTGCCCCATAACTTACATGGGGTTGACCAAACTTGCAGAAACATGTTTATTTCTGCTGAAAAACACGTTTTGACCCTTTCTGCACACTGGGGTTAAGGGCTGAGTGTGTGGGCACTTCTGAGCCTTGCTGTTACAAGGAGATTCAGTTGTCTGAAAAAACGCGCTTATTTCGGGCTGAAAAACAC
Source organism: Lepisosteus oculatus (assembly GCF_040954835.1). Lineage (NCBI taxonomy): Eukaryota > Metazoa > Chordata > Actinopteri > Semionotiformes > Lepisosteidae > Lepisosteus > Lepisosteus oculatus. The sequence continues at coordinate 28,089 of NW_027168044.1, read as the reverse complement.
GTTTTGAAAAGTGTGATGTTACTGCCCCATAACTTACATGGGGTTGACCAAACTTGCAGAAACATGTTTATTTCTGCTGAAAAACACGTTTTGACCCTTTCTGCACACTGGGGTTAAGGGCTGAGTGTGTGGGCACTTCTGAGCCTTGCTGTTACAAGGAGATTCAGTTGCCTGAAAAAACACGCTTATTTCGGGCTGAAAAACACGTTTTGAAAAGTGTGATGTTACTGCCCCATAACTTACATGGGGTTGACCAAACTTGCAGAAACATGTTTATTTCTGCTGAAAAACATGTTTTGACCCTTTCTGCACACTGGGGTTAAGGGCTGAGTGTGTGGGCACCTCTGAGCCTTGCTGTTACAAGGAGATTCAGTTGTCTGAAAAAACGTGTTTATTTCGAGCTGAAAAACATGTTTTTAAAAGTGTGATGTTACTGCCCCATAACTTACATGGGGTTGACCAAACTTGCAGAAACATGTTTATTTCTGCTGAAAAACACGTTTTGACCCTTTCTGCACACTGGGGTTAAGGGCTGAGTGTGTGGGCACCTCTGAGCCTTGCTGTTACAAGGAGATTCAGTTGTCTGAAAAAACGCGTTTATTTCGAGCTGAAAAACACGTTTTGAAAAGTGTGATGTGACTGCCCCATAACTTACATGGGGTTGACCAAACTTGCAGAAACATGTTTATTTCTGCTGAAAAACACGTTTTGACCCTTTCTGCACACTGGGGTTAAGGGCTGAGTGTGTGGGCACTTCTGAGCCTTGCTGTTACAAGGAGATTCAGTTGCCTGAAAAAACGAGCTTATTTCGGGCTGAAAAACACGTTTTGAAAAGTGTGATGTTACTGCCCCATAACTTACATGGGGTTGACCAAACTTGCAGAAACATGTTTATTTCTGCTGAAAAACACGTTTTGACCCTTTCTGCACACTGGGGTTAAGGGCTGAGTGTGTGGGCACTTCTGAGCCTTGCTGTTACAAGTAGATTCAGTTGTCTGAAAAAACGCGCTTATTTCGGGCTGAAAAACACGTTTTGAAAAGTGTGATGTTACTGCCCCATAACTTACATGGGGTTGACCAAACTTGCAGAAACATGTTTATTTCTGCTGAAAAACACGTTTTGACCCTTTCTGCACACTGGGGTTAAGGGCTGAGTGTGTGGGCACCTCTGAGCCTTGCTGTTACAAGGAGATTCAGTTGTCTGAAAAAACGCGTTTATTTCGAGCTGAAAAACACGTTTTGAAAAGTGTGATGTGACTGCCCCATAACTTACATGGGGTTGACCAAACTTGCAGAAACATGTTTATTTCTGCTGAAAAACACGTTTTGACCCTTTCTGCACACTGGGGTTAAGGGCTGAGTGTGTGGGCACTTCTGAGCCTTGCTGTTACAAGGAGATTCAGTTGCCTGAAAAAACGCGCTTATTTCGGGCTGAAAAACACGTTTTGAAAAGTGTGATGTTACTGCCCCATAACTTACATGGGGTTGACCAAACTTGCAGAAACATGTTTATTTCTGCTGAAAAACACGTTTTGACCCTTTCTGCACACTGGGGTTAAGGGCTGAGTGTGTGGGCACTTCTGAGCCTTGCTGTTTCAAGGAGATTCAGTTGCCTGAAAAAACACGCTTATTTCGGGCTGAAAAACACGTTTTGAAAAGTGTGATGTTACTGCCCCATAACTTACATGGGGTTGACCAAACTTGCAGAAACATGTTTATTTCTGCTGAAAAACATGTTTTGACCCTTTCTGCACACTGGGGTTAAGGGCTGAGTGTGTGGGCACCTCTGAGCCTTGCTGTTACAAGGAGATTCAGTTGTCTGAAAAAACGCGTTTATTTCGAGCTGAAAAACACGTTTTTAAAAGTGTGATGTGACTGCCCCATAACTTACATGGGGTTGACCAAACTTGCAGAAACATGTTTATTTCTGCTGAAAAACACGTTTTGACCCTTTCTGCACACTGGGGTTAAGGGCTGAGTGTGTGGGCACTTCTGAGCCTTGCTGTTACAAGGCGATTCAGTTGCCTGAAAAAACGCGCTTATTTCGGGCTGAAAAACACGTTTTGAAAAGTGTGATGTTACTGCCCCATAACTTACATGGGGTTGACCAAACTTGCAGAAACATGTTTATTTCTGCTGAAAAACACGTTTTGACCCTTTCTGCACACTGGGGTTAAGGGCTGAGTGTGTGGGCACTTCTGAGCCTTGCTGTTACAAGTAGATTCAGTTGCCTGAAAAAACGTGTTTATTTCGGGCTGAAAAACACGTTTTGAAAAGTGTGATGTTACTGCCCCATAACTTACATGGGGTTGACCAAACTCGCAGAAACATGTTTATTTCTGCTGAAAAACACGTTTTGACCCTTTCTGCACACTGGGGTTAAGGGCTGAGTGTGTGGGCACTTCTGAGCCTTGCTGTTACAAGGATATTCAGTTGTCTGAAAAAACGCGTTTATTTCGGGCTGAAAAACACGTTTTGAAAAGTGTGATGTTACTGCCCCATAACTTACATGGGGTTGACCAAACTTGCAGAAACATGTTTATTTTTGCTGAAAAACACGTTTTGACCCTTTCTGCACACTGGGGTTAAGGGCTGAGTGTGTGGGCACTTCTGAGCCTTGCTGTTACAAGTAGATTCAGTTGCCTGAAAAAACGCGTTTATTTCGGGCTGAAAAACACGTTTTGAAAAGAGTGATGTTACTGCCCCATAACTTACATGGGGTTGACCAAACTTGCAGAAACATGTTTATTTCTGCTGAAAAACACGTTTTGACCCTTTCTGCACACTGGGGTTAAGGGCTGAGTGTGTGGGCACCTCTGAGCCTTGCTGTTACAAGGAGATTCAGTTGTCTGAAAAAACGCGTTTATTTCGAGCTGAAAAACACGTTTTGAAAAGTGTGATGTGACTGCCCCATAACTTACATGGGGTTGACCAAACTTGCAGAAACATGTTTATTTCTGCTGAAAAACACGTTTTGACCCTTTCTGCACACTGGGGTTAAGGGCTGAGTGTGTGGGCACTTCTGAGCCTTGCTGTTTCAAGGAGATTCAGTTGCCTGAAAAAACACGCTTATTTCGGGCTGAAAAACACGTTTTGAAAAGTGTGATGTTACTGCCCCATAACTTACATGGGGTTGACCAAACTTGCAGAAACATGTTTATTTCTGCTGAAAAACATGTTTTGACCCTTTCTGCACACTGGGGTTAAGGGCTGAGTGTGTGGGCACCTCTGAGCCTTGCTGTTACAAGGAGATTCAGTTGTCTGAAAAAACGCGTTTATTTCGAGCTGAAAAACACGTTTTTAAAAGTGTGATGTGACTGCCCCATAACTTACATGGGGTTGACCAAACTTGCAGAAACATGTTTATTTCTGCTGAAAAACACGTTTTGACCCTTTCTGCACACTGGGGTTAAGGGCTGAGTGTGTGGGCACTTCTGAGCCTTGCTGTTACAAGTAGATTCAGTTGCCTGAAAAAACGTGTTTATTTCGGGCTGAAAAACACGTTTTGAAAAGTGTGATGTTACTGCCCCATAACTTACATGGGGCTGACCAAACTCGCAGAAACATGTTTATTTCTGCTGAAAAACACGTTTTGACCCTTTCTGCACACTGGGGTTAAGGGCTGAGTGTGTGGGCACTTCTGAGCCTTGCTGTTACAAGGATATTCAGTTGTCTGAAAAAACGCGTTTATTTCGGGCTGAAAAACACGTTTTGAAAAGTGTGATGTTACTGCCCCATAACTTACATGGGGTTGACCAAACTTGCAGAAACATGTTTATTTCTGCTGAAAAACACGTTTTGACCCTTTCTGCACACTGGGGTTAAGGGCTGAGTGTGTGGGCACTTCTGAGCCTTGCTGTTACAAGTAGATTCAGTTGCCTGAAAAAACGCGTTTATTTCGGGCTGAAAAACACGTTTTGAAAAGAGTGATGTTACTGCCCCATAACTTACATGGGGTTGACCAAACTTGCAGAAACATGTTTATTTCTGCTGAAAAACACGTTTTGACCCTTTCTGCACACTGGGGTTAAGGGCTGAGTGTGTGGGCACTTCTGAGCCTTGCTGTTACAAGGAGATTCAGTTGTCTGAAAAAACGCGCTTATTTCGGGCTGAAAAACACGTTTTGAAAAGTGTGATGTTACTGCCCCATAACTTACATGGGGTTGACCAAACTTGCAGAAACATGTTTATTTCTGCTGAAAAACACGTTTTGACCCTTTCTGCACACTGGGGTTAAGGGCTGAGTGTGTGGGCACCTCTGAGCCTTGCTGTTACAAGGAGATTCAGTTGTCTGAAAAAACGCGCTTATTTCGGGCTGAAAAACACGTTTTGAAAAGTGTGATGTTACTGTCCCATAACTTACATGGGGTTGACCAAACTTGCAGAAACATGTTTATTTCTGCTGAAAAACACGTTTTGACCCTTTCTGCACACTGGGGTTAAGGGCTGAGTGTGTGGGCACTTCTGAGCCTTGCTGTTACAAGTAGATTCAGTTGCCTGAAAAAACGTGTTTATTTCGGGCTGAAAAACACGTTTTGAAAAGTGTGATGTTACTGCCCCATAACTTACATGGGGTTGACCAAACTTGCAGAAACATGTTTTTTTCTGCTGAAAAACACGTTTTGACCCTTTCTGCACACTGGGGTTAAGGGCTGAGTGTGTGGGCACTTCTGAGCCTTGCTGTTACAAGGAGATTCAGTTGTCTGAAAAAACGCGCTTATTTCGGGCTGAAAAACACGTTTTGAAAAGTGTGATGTTACTGCCCCATAACTTACATGGGGTTGACCAAACTTGCAGAAACATGTTTATTTCTGTTGAAAAACACGTTTTGACCCTTTCTGCACACTGGGGTTAAGGGCTGAGTGTGTGGGCACTTCTGAGCCTTGCTGTTACAAGGAGATTCAGTTGTCTGAAAAAACGTGCTTATTTCGGGCTGAAAAACACGTTTTGAAAAGTGTGATGTTACTGCCCCATAACTTACATGGGGTTGACCAAACTTGCAGAAACATGTTTATTTCTGCTGAAAAACACGTTTTGACCCTTTCTGCACACTGGGGTTAAGGGCTGAGTGTGTGGGCACCTCTGAGCCTTGCTGTTACAAGGAGATTCAGTTGTCTGAAAAAACGCGTTTATTTCGAGCTGAAAAACACGTTTTGAAAAGTGTGATGTGACTGCCCCATAACTTACATGGGGTTGACCAAACTTGCAGAAACATGTTTATTTCTGCTGAAAAACACGTTTTGACCCTTTCTGCACACTGGGGTTAAGGGCTGAGTGTGTGGGCACTTCTGAGCCTTGCTGTTACAAGTAGATTCAGTTGCCTGAAAAAACGTGTTTATTTCGGGCTGAAAAACACGTTTTGAAAAGTGTGATGTTACTGCCCCATAACTTACATGGGGTTGACCAAACTCGCAGAAACATGTTTATTTCTGCTGAAAAACACGTTTTGACCCTTTCTGCACACTGGGGTTAAGGGCTGAGTGTGTGGGCACTTCTGAGCCTTGCTGTTACAAGGAGATTCAGTTGTCTGAAAAAACGCGCTTATTTCGGGCTGAAAAACACGTTTTGAAAAGTGTGATGTTACTGCCCCATAACTTACATGGGGTTGACCAAACTTGCAGAAACATGTTTATTTCTGCTGAAAAACACGTTTTGACCCTTTCTGCACACTGGGGTTAAGGGCTGAGTGTGTGGGCACTTCTGAGCCTTGCTGTTACAAGTAGATTCAGTTGCCTGAAAAAACGTGTTTATTTCGGGCTGAAAAACACGTTTTGAAAAGTGTGATGTTACTGCCCCATAACTTACATGGGGTTGACCAAACTTGCAGAAACATGTTTATTTCTGCTGAAGAACACGTTTTGACCCTTTCTGCACACTGGGGTTAAGGGCTGAGTGTGTGGGCACTTCTGAGCCTTGCTGTTACAAGGAGATTCAGTTGTCTGAAAAAACGCGCTTATTTCGGGCTGAAAAACACGTTTTGAAAAGTTTGATGTTACTGCCCCATAACTTACATGGGGTTGACCAAACTTGCAGAAACATGTTTATTTCTGCTGAAAAACACGTTTTGACCCTTTCTGCACACTGGGGTTAAGGGCTGAGTGTGTGGGCACCTCTGAGCCTTGCTGTTACAAGGAGATTCAGTTGTCTGAAAAAACGCGTTTATTTCGAGCTGAAAAACACGTTTTGAAAAGTGTGATGTGACTGCCCCATAACTTACATGGGGTTGACCAAACTTGCAGAAACATGTTTATTTCTGCTGAAAAACACGTTTTGACCCTTTCTGCACACTGGGGTTAAGGGCTGAGTGTGTGGGCACTTCTGAGCCTTGCTGTTACAAGGAGATTCAGTTGTCTGAAAAAACGCGCTTATTTCGGGCTGAAAAACACGTTTTGAAAAGTGTGATGTTACTGCCCCATAACTTACATGGGGTTGACCAAACTTGCAGAAACATGTTTATTTCTGCTGAAAAACATGTTTTGACCCTTTCTGCACACTGGGGTTAAGGGCTGAGTGTGTGGGCACCTCTGAGCCTTGCTGTTACAAGGAGATTCAGTTGTCTGAAAAAACGCGTTTATTTCGAGCTGAAAAACATGTTTTTAAAAGTGTGATGTTACTGCCCCATAACTTACATGGGGTTGACCAAACTTGCAGAAACATGTTTATTTCTGCTGAAAAACACGTTTTGACCCTTTCTGCACACTGGGGTTAAGGGCTGAGTGTGTGGGCACTTCTGAGCCTTGCTGTTACAAGGAGATTCAGTTGCCTGAAAAAACACGCTTATTTCGGGCTGAAAAACACGTTTTGAAAAGTGTGATGTTACTGCCCCATAACTTACATGGGGTTGACCAAACTTGCAGAAACATGTTTATTTCTGCTGAAAAACATGTTTTGACCCTTTCTGCACACTGGGGTTAAGGGCTGAGTGTGTGGGCACCTCTGAGCCTTGCTGTTACAAGGAGATTCAGTTGTCTGAAAAAACGCGTTTATTTCGAGCTGAAAAACATGTTTTTAAAAGTGTGATGTTACTGCCCCATAACTTACATGGGGTTGACCAAACTTGCAGAAACATGTTTATTTCTGCTGAAAAACACGTTTTGACCCTTTCTGCACACTGGGGTTAAGGGCTGAGTGTGTGGGCACCTCTGAGCCTTGCTGTTACAAGGAGATTCAGTTGTCTGAAAAAACGCGTTTATTTCGAGCTGAAAAACACGTTTTGAAAAGTGTGATGTGACTGCCCCATAACTTACATGGGGTTGACCAAACTTGCAGAAACATGTTTATTTCTGCTGAAAAACACGTTTTGACCCTTTCTGCACACTGGGGTTAAGGGCTGAGTGTGTGGGCACTTCTGAGCCTTGCTGTTACAAGGAGATTCAGTTGCCTGAAAAAACGAGCTTATTTCGGGCTGAAAAACACGTTTTGAAAAGTGTGATGTTACTGCCCCATAACTTACATGGGGTTGACCAAACTTGCAGAAACATGTTTATTTCTGCTGAAAAACACGTTTTGACCCTTTCTGCACACTGGGGTTAAGGGCTGAGTGTGTGGGCACCTCTGAGCCTTGCTGTTACAAGGAGATTCAGTTGTCTGAAAAAACGCGCTTATTTCGGGCTGAAAAACACGTTTTGAAAAGTGTGATGTTACTGTCCCATAACTTACATGGGGTTGACCAAACTTGCAGAAACATGTTTATTTCTGCTGAAAAACACGTTTTGACCCTTTCTGCACACTGGGGTTAAGGGCTGAGTGTGTGGGCACTTCTGAGCCTTGCTGTTACAAGTAGATTCAGTTGCCTGAAAAAACGTGTTTATTTCGGGCTGAAAAACACGTTTTGAAAAGTGTGATGTTACTGCCCCATAACTTACATGGGGTTGACCAAACTTGCAGAAACATGTTTATTTCTGCTGAAAAACACGTTTTGACCCTTTCTGCACACTGGGGTTAAGGGCTGAGTGTGTGGGCACTTCTGAGCCTTGCTGTTACAAGGAGATTCAGTTGTCTGAAAAAACGCGCTTATTTCGGGCTGAAAAACACGTTTTGAAAAGTGTGATGTTACTGCCCCATAACTTACATGGGGTTGACCAAACTTGCAGAAACATGTTTATTTCTGTTGAAAAACACGTTTTGACCCTTTCTGCACACAGGGGTTAAGGGCTGAGTGTGTGGGCACTTCTGAGCCTTGCTGTTACAAGGAGATTCAGTTGTCTGAAAAAACGTGCTTATTTCGGGCTGAAAAACACGTTTTGAAAAGTGTGATGTTACTGCCCCATAACTTACATGGGGTTGACCAAACTTGCAGAAACATGTTTATTTCTGCTGAAAAACACGTTTTGACCCTTTCTGCACACTGGGGTTAAGGGCTGAGTGTGTGGGCACCTCTGAGCCTTGCTGTTACAAGGAGATTCAGTTGTCTGAAAAAACGCGTTTATTTCGAGCTGAAAAACACGTTTTGAAAAGTGTGATGTGACTGCCCCATAACTTACATGGGGTTGACCAAACTTGCAGAAACATGTTTATTTCTGCTGAAAAACACGTTTTGACCCTTTCTGCACACTGGGGTTAAGGGCTGAGTGTGTGGGCACTTCTGAGCCTTGCTGTTACAAGTAGATTCAGTTGCCTGAAAAAACGTGTTTATTTCGGGCTGAAAAACACGTTTTGAAAAGTGTGATGTTACTGCCCCATAACTTACATGGGGTTGACCAAACTCGCAGAAACATGTTTATTTCTGCTGAAAAACACGTTTTGACCCTTTCTGCACACTGGGGTTAAGGGCTGAGTGTGTGGGCACTTCTGAGCCTTGCTGTTACAAGGAGATTCAGTTGTCTGAAAAAACGCGCTTATTTCGGGCTGAAAAACACGTTTTGAAAAGTGTGATGTTACTGCCCCATAACTTACATGGGGTTGACCAAACTTGCAGAAACATGTTTATTTCTGCTGAAAAACACGTTTTGACCCTTTCTGCACACTGGGGTTAAGGGCTGAGTGTGTGGGCACTTCTGAGCCTTGCTGTTACAAGTAGATTCAGTTGCCTGAAAAAACGTGTTTATTTCGGGCTGAAAAACACGTTTTGAAAAGTGTGATGTTACTGCCCCATAACTTACATGGGGTTGACCAAACTTGCAGAAACATGTTTATTTCTGCTGAAGAACACGTTTTGACCCTTTCTGCACACTGGGGTTAAGGGCTGAGTGTGTGGGCACTTCTGAGCCTTGCTGTTACAAGGAGATTCAGTTGTCTGAAAAAACGCGCTTATTTCGGGCTGAAAAACACGTTTTGAAAAGTTTGATGTTACTGCCCCATAACTTACATGGGGTTGACCAAACTTGCAGAAACATGTTTATTTCTGCTGAAAAACACGTTTTGACCCTTTCTGCACACTGGGGTTAAGGGCTGAGTGTGTGGGCACCTCTGAGCCTTGCTGTTACAAGGAGATTCAGTTGTCTGAAAAAACGCGTTTATTTCGAGCTGAAAAACACGTTTTGAAAAGTGTGATGTGACTGCCCCATAACTTACATGGGGTTGACCAAACTTGCAGAAACATGTTTATTTCTGCTGAAAAACACGTTTTGACCCTTTCTGCACACTGGGGTTAAGGGCTGAGTGTGTGGGCACTTCTGAGCCTTGCTGTTACAAGGAGATTCAGTTGTCTGAAAAAACGCGCTTATTTCGGGCTGAAAAACACGTTTTGAAAAGTGTGATGTTACTGCCCCATAACTTACATGGGGTTGACCAAACTTGCAGAAACATGTTTATTTCTGCTGAAAAACATGTTTTGACCCTTTCTGCACACTGGGGTTAAGGGCTGAGTGTGTGGGCACCTCTGAGCCTTGCTGTTACAAGGAGATTCAGTTGTCTGAAAAAACGCGTTTATTTCGAGCTGAAAAACATGTTTTTAAAAGTGTGATGTTACTGCCCCATAACTTACATGGGGTTGACCAAACTTGCAGAAACATGTTTATTTCTGCTGAAAAACACGTTTTGACCCTTTCTGCACACTGGGGTTAAGGGCTGAGTGTGTGGGCACCTCTGAGCCTTGCTGTTACAAGGAGATTCAGTTGTCTGAAAAAACGCGTTTATTTCGAGCTGAAAAACACGTTTTGAAAAGTGTGATGTGACTGCCCCATAACTTACATGGGGTTGACCAAACTTGCAGAAACATGTTTATTTCTGCTGAAAAACACGTTTTGACCCTTTCTGCACACTGGGGTTAAGGGCTGAGTGTGTGGGCACTTCTGAGCCTTGCTGTTACAAGGAGATTCAGTTGTCTGAAAAAACGCGCTTATTTCGGGCTGAAAAACACGTTTTGAAAAGTGTGATGTTACTGCCCCATAACTTACATGGGGTTGACCAAACTTGCAGAAACATGTTTATTTCTGCTGAAAAACACGTTTTGACCCTTTCTGCACACTGGGGTTAAGGGCTGAGTGTGTGGGCACTTCTGAGCCTTGCTGTTACAAGGAGATTCAGTTGCCTGAAAAAACACGCTTATTTCGGGCTGAAAAACACGTTTTGAAAAGTGTGATGTTACTGCCCCATAACTTACATGGGGTTGACCAAACTTGCAGAAACATGTTTATTTCTGCTGAAAAACATGTTTTGACCCTTTCTGCACACTGGGGTTAAGGGCTGAGTGTGTGGGCACCTCTGAGCCTTGCTGTTACAAGGAGATTCAGTTGTCTGAAAAAACGCGTTTATTTCGAGCTGAAAAACATGTTTTTAAAAGTGTGATGTTACTGCCCCATAACTTACATGGGGTTGACCAAACTTGCAGAAACATGTTTATTTCTGCTGAAAAACACGTTTTGACCCTTTCTGCACACTGGGGTTAAGGGCTGAGTGTGTGGGCACCTCTGAGCCTTGCTGTTACAAGGAGATTCAGTTGTCTGAAAAAACGCGTTTATTTCGAGCTGAAAAACACGTTTTGAAAAGTGTGATGTGACTGCCCCATAACTTACATGGGGTTGACCAAACTTGCAGAAACATGTTTATTTCTGCTGAAAAACACGTTTTGACCCTTTCTGCACACTGGGGTTAAGGGCTGAGTGTGTGGGCACTTCTGAGCCTTGCTGTTACAAGGAGATTCAGTTGCCTGAAAAAACGAGCTTATTTCGGGCTGAAAAACACGTTTTGAAAAGTGTGATGTTACTGCCCCATAACTTACATGGGGTTGACCAAACTTGCAGAAACATGTTTATTTCTGCTGAAAAACACGTTTTGACCCTTTCTGCACACTGGGGTTAAGGGCTGAGTGTGTGGGCACTTCTGAGCCTTGCTGTTACAAGAAGATTCAGTTGTCTGAAAAAACGCGCTTATTTCGGGCTGAAAAACACGTTTTGAAAAGTGTGATGTTACTGCCCCATAACTTACATGGGGTTGACCAAACTTGCAGAAACATGTTTATTTCTGCTGAAAAACACGTTTTGACCCTTTCTGCACACTGGGGTTAAGGGCTGAGTGTGTGGGCACCTCTGAGCCTTGCTGTTACAAGGAGATTCAGTTGTCTGAAAAAACGCGTTTATTTCGAGCTGAAAAACACGTTTTGAAAAGTGTGATGTGACTGCCCCATAACTTACATGGGGTTGACCAAACTTGCAGAAACATGTTTATTTCTGCTGAAAAACACGTTTTGACCCTTTCTGCACACTGGGGTTAAGGGCTGAGTGTGTGGGCACTTCTGAGCCTTGCTGTTACAAGGAGATTCAGTTGCCTGAAAAAACGCGCTTATTTCGGGCTGAAAAACACGTTTTGAAAAGTGTGATGTTACTGCCCCATAACTTACATGGGGTTGACCAAACTTGCAGAAACATGTTTATTTCTGCTGAAAAACACGTTTTGACCCTTTCTGCACACTGGGGTTAAGGGCTGAGTGTGTGGGCACTTCTGAGCCTTGCTGTTTCAAGGAGATTCAGTTGCCTGAAAAAACACGCTTATTTCGGGCTGAAAAACACGTTTTGAAAAGTGTGATGTTACTGCCCCATAACTTACATGGGGTTGACCAAACTTGCAGAAACATGTTTATTTCTGCTGAAAAACATGTTTTGACCCTTTCTGCACACTGGGGTTAAGGGCTGAGTGTGTGGGCACCTCTGAGCCTTGCTGTTACAAGGAGATTCAGTTGTCTGAAAAAACGCGTTTATTTCGAGCTGAAAAACACGTTTTTAAAAGTGTGATGTGACTGCCCCATAACTTACATGGGGTTGACCAAACTTGCAGAAACATGTTTATTTCTGCTGAAAAACACGTTTTGACCCTTTCTGCACACTGGGGTTAAGGGCTGAGTGTGTGGGCACTTCTGAGCCTTGCTGTTACAAGGAGATTCAGTTGCCTGAAAAAACGCGCTTATTTCGGGCTGAAAAACACGTTTTGAAAAGTGTGATGTTACTGCCCCATAACTTACATGGGGTTGACCAAACTTGCAGAAACATGTTTATTTCTGCTGAAAAACACGTTTTGACCCTTTCTGCACACTGGGGTTAAGGGCTGAGTGTGTGGGCACTTCTGAGCCTTGCTGTTACAAGTAGATTCAGTTGCCTGAAAAAACGTGTTTATTTCGGGCTGAAAAACACGTTTTGAAAAGTGTGATGTTACTTCCCCATAACTTACATGGGGTTGACCAAACTCGCAGAAACATGTTTATTTCTGCTGAAAAACACGTTTTGACCCTTTCTGCACACTGGGGTTAAGGGCTGAGTGTGTGGGCACTTCTGAGCCTTGCTGTTACAAGGATATTCAGTTGTCTGAAAAAACGCGTTTATTTCGGGCTGAAAAACACGTTTTGAAAAGTGTGATGTTACTGCCCCATAACTTACATGGGGTTGACCAAACTTGCAGAAACATGTTTATTTCTGCTGAAAAACACGTTTTGACCCTTTCTGCACACTGGGGTTAAGGGCTGAGTGTGTGGGCACTTCTGAGCCTTGCTGTTACAAGTAGATTCAGTTGCCTGAAAAAACGCGTTTATTTCGGGCTGAAAAACACGTTTTGAAAAGAGTGATGTTACTGCCCCATAACTTACATGGGGTTGACCAAACTTGCAGAAACATGTTTATTTCTGCTGAAAAACACGTTTTGACCCTTTCTGCACACTGGGGTTAAGGGCTGAGTGTGTGGGCACCTCTGAGCCTTGCTGTTACAAGGAGATTCAGTTGTCTGAAAAAACGCGTTTATTTCGAGCTGAAAAACACGTTTTTAAAAGTGTGATGTGACTGCCCCATAACTTACATGGGGTTGACCAAACTTGCAGAAACATGTTTATTTCTGCTGAAAAACACGTTTTGACCCTTTCTGCACACTGGGGTTAAGGGCTGAGTGTGTGGGCACTTCTGAGCCTTGCTGTTTCAAGGAGATTCAGTTGCCTGAAAAAACACGCTTATTTCGGGCTGAAAAACACGTTTTGAAAAGTGTGATGTTACTGCCCCATAACTTACATGGGGTTGACCAAACTTGCAGAAACATGTTTATTTCTGCTGAAAAACATGTTTTGACCCTTTCTGCACACTGGGGTTAAGGGCTGAGTGTGTGGGCACCTCTGAGCCTTGCTGTTACAAGGAGATTCAGTTGTCTGAAAAAACGCGTTTATTTCGAGCTGAAAAACACGTTTTTAAAAGTGTGATGTGACTGCCCCATAACTTACATGGGGTTGACCAAACTTGCAGAAACATGTTTATTTCTGCTGAAAAACACGTTTTGACCCTTTCTGCACACTGGGGTTAAGGGCTGAGTGTGTGGGCACTTCTGAGCCTTGCTGTTACAAGTAGATTCAGTTGCCTGAAAAAACGTGTTTATTTCGGGCTGAAAAACACGTTTTGAAAAGTGTGATGTTACTGCCCCATAACTTACATGGGGCTGACCAAACTCGCAGAAACATGTTTATTTCTGCTGAAAAACACGTTTTGACCCTTTCTGCACACTGGGGTTAAGGGCTGAGTGTGTGGGCACTTCTGAGCCTTGCTGTTACAAGGATATTCAGTTGTCTGAAAAAACGCGTTTATTTCGGGCTGAAAAACACGTTTTGAAAAGTGTGATGTTACTGCCCCATAACTTACATGGGGTTGACCAAACTTGCAGAAACATGTTTATTTCTGCTGAAAAACACGTTTTGACCCTTTCTGCACACTGGGGTTAAGGGCTGAGTGTGTGGGCACTTCTGAGCCTTGCTGTTACAAGTAGATTCAGTTGCCTGAAAAAACGCGTTTATTTCGGGCTGAAAAACACGTTTTGAAAAGAGTGATGTTACTGCCCCATAACTTACATGGGGTTGACCAAACTTGCAGAAACATGTTTATTTCTGCTGAAAAACACGTTTTGACCCTTTCTGCACACTGGGGTTAAGGGCTGAGTGTGTGGGCACTTCTGAGCCTTGCTGTTACAAGGAGATTCAGTTGTCTGAAAAAACGCGCTTATTTCGGGCTGAAAAACACGTTTTGAAAAGTGTGATGTTACTGCCCCATAACTTACATGGGGTTGACCAAACTTGCAGAAACATGTTTATTTCTGCTGAAAAACACGTTTTGACCCTTTCTGCACACTGGGGTTAAGGGCTGAGTGTGTGGGCACTTCTGAGCCTTGCTGTTACAAGTAGATTCAGTTGCCTGAAAAAACGCGTTTATTTCGGGCTGAAAAACACGTTTTGAAAAGAGTGATGTTACTGCCCCATAACTTACATGGGGTTGACCAAACTTGCAGAAACATGTTTATTTCTGCTGAAAAACACGTTTTGACCCTTTCTGCACACTGGGGTTAAGGGCTGAGTGTGTGGGCACTTCTGAGCCTTGCTGTTACAAGGAGATTCAGTTGTCTGAAAAAACGCGCTTATTTCGGGCTGAAAAACCACGTTTTTGAAAAGTGTGATGTTACTGCCCCATAACTTACATGGGGTTGACCAAACTTGCAGAAACATGTTTATTTCTGCTGAAAAACACGTTTTGACCCTTTCTGCACACTGGGGTTAAGGGCTGAGTGTGTGGGCACCTCTGAGCCTTGCTGTTACAAGTAGATTCAGTTGCCTGAAAAAACGTGTTTATTTCGGGCTGAAAAACACGTTTTGAAAAGTGTGATGTTACTGCCCCATAACTTACATGGGGTTGACCAAACTTGCAGAAACATGTTTATTTCTGCTGAAAAACACGTTTTGACCCTTTCTGTACACTGGGGTTAAGGGCTGAGTGTGTGGGCTCTTCTGAGCCTTGCTGTTACAAGGAAATTCAGGTGTCTGGAAAAAACGCGCTTATTTCGGGCTGAAAAACACGTTTTGAAAAATGTGATGTTACTGCCCCATAACTTACATGGGGTTGACCAAACTTGCAGAAACATGTTTATTTCTGCTGAAAAACACGTTTTTGACCCTTTCTGCACACTGGGGTTAAGGGCTGAGTGTGTGGGCTCTTCTGAGCCTTGCTGTTACAAGGAGATTCAGTTGTCTGAAAAAACGGCTTATTTCGGGCTGAAAAACACGTTTTGAAACGTGTGATGTTACTGCCCCATAACTTACATGGGGTTGACCAAACTTGCAGAAACATGTTTATTTCTGCTGAAAAACACGTTTTGACCCTTTCTGTCACACTGGGGTTAAGGGCTGAGTGTGTGGGCTCTTCTGAGCCTTGCTGTTACAAGGAAATTCAGGTGTCTGAAAAAACGCGCTTATTTCGGGCTGAAAAACACGTTTTGAAAAGTGTGATGTGACTGCCCCATAACTTACATGGGGTTGACCAAACTTGCAGAAACATGTTTATTTCTGCTGAAAAACACGTTTTGACACCCTTTCTGCTACACTGGGGTTAAGGGCTGAGTGTGGTGGGCTCTTCTGAGCCTTGCTGTTACAAGGAGATTCAGTTGTCCTGAAAAATTCGGGCTGAAAAACACGTTTTGAAAAGTGTGATGTTACTGCCCCATAACTTACATGGGGTTGACCAAACTCGCAGAAACATGTTTATTTCTGCTGAAAACACGTTTTGACCCTTTCTGCACACTGGGGTTAAGGGCTGAGTGTGTGGGCACTTCTGAGCCTTGCTGTTACAAGGAGATTCAGTTGTCTGAAAAAACGCGCTTATTTCGGGCTGAAAAACACGTTTTGAAAAGTGTGATGTTACTGCCCCATAACTTACATGGGGTTGACCAAACTTGCAGAAACATGTTTATTTCTGCTGAAAAACACGTTTTTGACCCTTTCTGCACACTGGGGTTAAGGGCTGAGTGTGTGGGCACCTCTGAGCCTTGCTGTTACAAGGAGATTCAGTTGTCTGAAAAAACGCGCTTATTTCGGGCTGAAAAACACGTTTTGAAAAGTGTGATGTTACTGCCTCATAACTTACATGGGGTTGACCAAACTTGCAGAAACATGTTTATTTCTGCTGAAAAACACGTTTTGACCCTTTCTGCACACTGGGGTTAAGGGCTGAGTGTGTGGGCACTTCTGAGCCTTGCTGTTACAAGTAGATTCAGTTGCCTGAAAAAACGTGTTTATTTCGGGCTGAAAACACGTTTTGAAAAGTGTGATGTTACTGCCCCATAACTTACATGGGGTTGACCAAACTTGCAGAAACATGTTTATTTCTGCTGAAGAACACGTTTTGACCCTTTCTGCACACTGGGGTTAAGGGCTGAGTGTGTGGGCACTTCTGAGCCTTGCTGTTACAAGGAGATTCAGTTGTCTGAAAAAACGCGCTTATTTCGGGCTGAAAAACACGTTTTGAAAAGTTTGATGTTACTGCCCCATAACTTACATGGGGTTGACCAAACTTGCAGAAACATGTTATTTCTGCTGAAAAACACGTTTTGACCCTTTCTGCACACTGGGGTTAAGGGCTGAGTGTGTGGGCACCTCTGAGCCTTGCTGTTACAAGGAGATTCAGTTGTCTGAAAAAACGCGTTTATTTCGAGCTGAAAAACACGTTTTGAAAAGTGTGATGTGACTGCCCCATAACTTACATGGGGTTGACCAAACTTGCAGAAACATGTTTATTTCTGCTGAAAAACACGTTTTGACCCTTTCTGCACACTGGGGTTAAGGGCTGAGTGTGTGGGCACTTCTGAGCCTTGCTGTTACAAGGAGATTCAGTTGTCTGAAAAAACGCGCTTATTTCGGGCTGAAAAACACGTTTTGAAAAGTGTGATGTTACTGCCCCATAACTTACATGGGGTTGACCAAACTTGCAGAAACATGTTTATTTCTGCTGAAAAACATGTTTTGACCCTTTCTGCACACTGGGGTTAAGGGCTGAGTGTGTGGGCACCTCTGAGCCTTGCTGTTACAAGGAGATTCAGTTGTCTGAAAAAACGCGTTTATTTCGAGCTGAAAAACATGTTTTTAAAAGTGTGATGTTACTGCCCCATAACTTACATGGGGTTGACCAAACTTGCAGAAACATGTTTATTTCTGCTGAAAAACACGTTTTGACCCTTTCTGCACACTGGGGTTAAGGGCTGAGTGTGTGGGCACCTCTGAGCCTTGCTGTTACAAGGAGATTCAGTTGTCTGAAAAACGCGTTTATTTCGAGCTGAAAAACACGTTTTGAAAAGTGTGATGTGACTGCCCCATAACTTACATGGGGTTGACCAAACTTGCAGAAACATGTTTATTTCTGCTGAAAAACACGTTTTGACCCTTTCTGCACACTGGGGTTAAGGGCTGAGTGTGTGGGCACTTCTGAGCCTTGCTGTTACAAGGAGATTCAGTTGTCTGAAAAACGCGCTTATTTCGGGCTGAAAAACACGTTTTGAAAAGTGTGATGTTACTGCCCCATAACTTACATGGGGTTGACCAAACTTGCAGAAACATGTTTATTTCTGCTGAAAAACACGTTTTGACCCTTTCTGCACACTGGGGTTAAGGGCTGAGTGTGTGGGCACTTCTGAGCCTTGCTGTTACAAGGAGATTCAGTTGCCTGAAAAAACACGCTTATTTCGGGCTGAAAAACACGTTTTGAAAAGTGTGATGTTACTGCCCCATAACTTACATGGGGTTGACCAAACTTGCAGAAACATGTTTATTTCTGCTGAAAAACACGTTTTGACCCTTTCTGCACACTGGGGTTAAGGGCTGAGTGTGTGGGCACTTCTGAGCCTTGCTGTTACAAGTAGATTCAGTTGCCTGAAAAAACGTGTTTATTTCGGGCTGAAAAACACGTTTTGAAAAGTGTGATGTTACTG
Source organism: Lepisosteus oculatus (assembly GCF_040954835.1). Taxonomy (NCBI): domain Eukaryota; kingdom Metazoa; phylum Chordata; class Actinopteri; order Semionotiformes; family Lepisosteidae; genus Lepisosteus; species Lepisosteus oculatus. The sequence goes on along the minus strand of NW_027168044.1, from coordinate 9,942 downwards.
CCCCATAACTTACATGGGGTTGACCAAACTCGCAGAAACGTTTATTTCTGCTGAAAAACACGTTTTGACCCTTTCTGCACACTGGGGTTAAGGGCTGAGTGTGTGGGCACTTCTGAGCCTTGCTGTTACAAGTAGATTCAGTTGCCTGAAAAAACGCGCTTATTTCGGGCTGAAAAACACGTTTTGAATAGTGTGATGTTACTGCCCCATAACTTACATGGGGTTGACCAAACTTGCAGAAACATGTTTATTTCTGCTGAAAAACACGTTTTGACCTTTTCTGCACACTGGGGTTAAGGGCTGAGTGTGTGGGCACTTCTAAGCCTTGCTGTTACAAGTAGATTCAGTTGCCTGAAAAAACGTGTTATTTCGGGCTGAAAAACACGTTTTGAAAAGTGTGATGTTACTGCCCCATAACTTACATGGGGTTGACCAAACTTGCAGAAACATGTTTATTTCTGCTGAAAAACACGTTTTGACCCTTTCTGCACACTGGGGTTAAGGGCTGAGTGTGTGGGCACTTCTGAGCCTTGCTGTTACAAGGAGATTCAGTTGTCTGAAAAAACGCGCTTATTTCGGGCTGAAAAAACACGTTTTGAAAAGTGTGATGTTACTGCCCCATAACTTACATGGGGTTGACCAAACTTGCAGAAACATGTTTATTTCTGCTGAAAAACACGTTTTGACCCTTTCTGCACACTGGGGTTAAGGGCTGAGTGTGTGGGCACTTCTGAGCCTTGCTGTTACAAGTAGATTCAGTTGCTTGAAAAAACGCGCTTATTTCGGGCTGAAAAACACGTTTTGAAAAGTGTGATGTTACTGCCCCATAACTTACATGGGGTTGACCAAACTTGCAGAAACATGTTTATTTCTGCTGAAAAACACGTTTTGACCCTTTCTGCACACTGGGGTTAAGGGCTGAGTGTGTGGGCACCTCTGAGCCTTGCTGTTACAAGGAGATTCAGTTGTCTGAAAAAACGTGTTTATTTCGGGCTGAAAAACACGTTTTGAAAAGTGTGATGTTACTTCCCCATAACTTACATGGGGTTGACCAAACTCGCAGAAACATGTTTATTTCTGCTGAAAAACACGTTTTGACCCTTTCTGCACACTGGGGTTAAGGGCTGAGTGTGTGGGCACTTCTGAGCCTTGCTGTTACAAGGATATTCAGTTGTCTGAAAAAACGCGTTTATTTCGGGCTGAAAAACACGTTTTGAAAAGTGTGATGTTACTGCCCCATAACTTACATGGGGTTGACCAAACTTGCAGAAACATGTTTATTTCTGCTGAAAAACACGTTTTGACCCTTTCTGCACACTGGGGTTAAGGGCTGAGTGTGTGGGCACTTCTGAGCCTTGCTGTTACAAGTAGATTCAGTTGCCTGAAAAAACGCGTTTATTTCGGGCTGAAAAACACGTTTTGAAAAGAGTGATGTTACTGCCCCATAACTTACATGGGGTTGACCAAACTTGCAGAAACATGTTTATTTCTGCTGAAAAACACGTTTTGACCCTTTCTGCACACTGGGGTTAAGGGCTGAGTGTGTGGGCACCTCTGAGCCTTGCTGTTACAAGGAGATTCAGTTGTCTGAAAAAACGCGTTTATTTCGAGCTGAAAAACACGTTTTTAAAAGTGTGATGTGACTGCCCCATAACTTACATGGGGTTGACCAAACTTGCAGAAACATGTTTATTTCTGCTGAAAAACACGTTTTGACCCTTTCTGCACACTGGGGTTAAGGGCTGAGTGTGTGGGCACTTCTGAGCCTTGCTGTTTCAAGGAGATTCAGTTGCCTGAAAAAACACGCTTATTTCGGGCTGAAAAACACGTTTTGAAAAGTGTGATGTTACTGCCCCATAACTTACATGGGGTTGACCAAACTTGCAGAAACATGTTTATTTCTGCTGAAAAACATGTTTTGACCCTTTCTGCACACTGGGGTTAAGGGCTGAGTGTGTGGGCACCTCTGAGCCTTGCTGTTACAAGGAGATTCAGTTGTCTGAAAAAACGCGTTTATTTCGAGCTGAAAAACACGTTTTAAAAGTGTGATGTGACTGCCCCATAACTTACATGGGGTTGACCAAACTTGCAGAAACATGTTTATTTCTGCTGAAAAACACGTTTTGACCCTTTCTGCACACTGGGGTTAAGGGCTGAGTGTGTGGGCACTTCTGAGCCTTGCTGTTACAAGTAGATTCAGTTGCCTGAAAAAACGTGTTTATTTCGGGCTGAAAAACACGTTTTGAAAAGTGTGATGTTACTGCCCCATAACTTACATGGGGCTGACCAAACTCGCAGAAACATGTTTATTTCTGCTGAAAAACACGTTTTGACCCTTTCTGCACACTGGGGTTAAGGGCTGAGTGTGTGGGCACTTCTGAGCCTTGCTGTTACAAGGATATTCAGTTGTCTGAAAAAACGCGTTTATTTCGGGCTGAAAAACACGTTTTGAAAAGTGTGATGTTACTGCCCCATAACTTACATGGGGTTGACCAAACTTGCAGAAACATGTTTATTTCTGCTGAAAAACACGTTTTGACCCTTTCTGCACACTGGGGTTAAGGGCTGAGTGTGTGGGCACTTCTGAGCCTTGCTGTTACAAGTAGATTCAGTTGCCTGAAAAAACGCGTTTATTTCGGGCTGAAAAACACGTTTTGAAAAGAGTGATGTTACTGCCCCATAACTTACATGGGGTTGACCAAACTTGCAGAAACATGTTTATTTCTGCTGAAAAACACGTTTTGACCCTTTCTGCACACTGGGGTTAAGGGCTGAGTGTGTGGCACTTCTGAGCCTTGCTGTTACAAGGAGATTCAGTTGTCTGAAAAAACGCGCTTATTTCGGGCTGAAAAACACGTTTTGAAAAGTGTGATGTTACTGCCCCATAACTTACATGGGGTTGACCAAACTTGCAGAAACATGTTTATTTCTGCTGAAAAACACGTTTTGACCCTTTCTGCACACTGGGGTTAAGGGCTGAGTGTGTGGGCACTTCTGAGCCTTGCTGTTACAAGTAGATTCAGTTGCCTGAAAAAACGCGTTTATTTCGGGCTGAAAAACACGTTTTGAAAAGAGTGATGTTACTGCCCCATAACTTACATGGGGTTGACCAAACTTGCAGAAACATGTTTATTTCTGCTGAAAAACACGTTTTGACCCTTTCTGCACACTGGGGTTAAGGGCTGAGTGTGTGGGCACTTCTGAGCCTTGCTGTTACAAGGAGATTCAGTTGTCTGAAAAAACGCGCTTATTTCGGGCTGAAAAACACGTTTTGAAAAGTGTGATGTTACTGCCCATAACTTACATGGGGTTGACCAAACTTGCAGAAACATGTTTATTTCTGCTGAAAAACACGTTTTGACCCTTTCTGCACACTGGGGTTAAGGGCTGAGTGTGTGGGCACCTCTGAGCCTTGCTGTTACAAGTAGATTCAGTTGCCTGAAAAAACGTGTTTATTTCGGGCTGAAAAACACGTTTTGAAAGTGTGATGTTACTGCCCCATAACTTACATGGGGTTGACCAAACTTGCAGAAACATGTTTATTTCTGCTGAAAAACACGTTTTGACCCTTTCTGCACACTGGGGTTAAGGGCTGAGTGTGTGGGCACTTCTGAGCCTTGCTGTTACAAGGAGATTCAGTTGTCTGAAAAAACGCGCTTATTTCGGGCTGAAAAACACGTTTTGAAAAGTGTGATGTTACTGCCCCATAACTTACATGGGGTTGACCAAACTTGCAGAAACATGTTTATTTCTGTTGAAAAACACGTTTTGACCCTTTCTGCACACTGGGGTTAAGGGCTGAGTGTGTGGGCACTTCTGAGCCTTGCTGTTACAAGGAGATTCAGTTGTCTGAAAAAACGTGCTTATTTCGGGCTGAAAAACACGTTTTGAAAAGTGTGATGTTACTGCCCCATAACTTACATGGGGTTGACCAAACTTGCAGAAACATGTTTATTTCTGCTGAAAAACACGTTTTGACCCTTTCTGCACACTGGGGTTAAGGGCTGAGTGTGTGGGCACCTCTGAGCCTTGCTGTTACAAGGAGATTCAGTTGTCTGAAAAAACGCGTTTATTTCGAGCTGAAAAACACGTTTTGAAAAGTGTGATGTGACTGCCCCATAACTTACATGGGGTTGACCAAACTTGCAGAAACATGTTTATTTCTGCTGAAAAACACGTTTTGACCCTTTCTGCACACTGGGGTTAAGGGCTGAGTGTGTGGGCACTTCTGAGCCTTGCTGTTACAAGTAGATTCAGTTGCCTGAAAAAACGTGTTTATTTCGGGCTGAAAAACACGTTTTGAAAAGTGTGATGTTACTGCCCCATAACTTACATGGGGTTGACCAAACTCGCAGAAACATGTTTATTTCTGCTGAAAAACACGTTTTGACCCTTTCTGCACACTGGGGTTAAGGGCTGAGTGTGTGGGCACTTCTGAGCCTTGCTGTTACAAGGAGATTCAGTTGTCTGAAAAAACGCGCTTATTTCGGGCTGAAAAACACGTTTTGAAAAGTGTGATGTTACTGCCCCATAACTTACATGGGGTTGACCAAACTTGCAGAAACATGTTTATTTCTGCTGAAAAACACGTTTTGACCCTTTCTGCACACTGGGGTTAAGGGCTGAGTGTGTGGGCACCTCTGAGCCTTGCTGTTACAAGGAGATTCAGTTGTCTGAAAAAACGCGCTTATTTCGGGCTGAAAAACACGTTTTGAAAAGTGTGATGTTACTGCCTCATAACTTACATGGGGTTGACCAAACTTGCAGAAACATGTTTATTTCTGCTGAAAAACACGTTTTGACCCTTTCTGCACACTGGGGTTAAGGGCTGAGTGTGTGGGCACTTCTGAGCCTTGCTGTTACAAGTAGATTCAGTTGCCTGAAAAAACGTGTTTATTTCGGGCTGAAAAACACGTTTTGAAAAGTGTGATGTTACTGCCCCATAACTTACATGGGGTTGACCAAACTTGCAGAAACATGTTTATTTCTGCTGAAGAACACGTTTTGACCCTTTCTGCACACTGGGGTTAAGGGCTGAGTGTGTGGGCACTTCTGAGCCTTGCTGTTACAAGGAGATTCAGTTGTCTGAAAAAACGCGCTTATTTCGGGCTGAAAAACACGTTTTGAAAAGTTTGATGTTACTGCCCCATAACTTACATGGGGTTGACCAAACTTGCAGAAACATGTTTATTTCTGCTGAAAAACACGTTTTGACCCTTTCTGCACACTGGGGTTAAGGGCTGAGTGTGTGGGCACCTCTGAGCCTTGCTGTTACAAGGAGATTCAGTTGTCTGAAAAAACGCGTTTATTTCGAGCTGAAAAACACGTTTTGAAAAGTGTGATGTGACTGCCCCATAACTTACATGGGGTTGACCAAACTTGCAGAAACATGTTTATTTCTGCTGAAAAACACGTTTTGACCCTTTCTGCACACTGGGGTTAAGGGCTGAGTGTGTGGGCACTTCTGAGCCTTGCTGTTACAAGGAGATTCAGTTGTCTGAAAAAACGCGCTTATTTCGGGCTGAAAAACACGTTTTGAAAAGTGTGATGTTACTGCCCCATAACTTACATGGGGTTGACCAAACTTGCAGAAACATGTTTATTTCTGCTGAAAAACATGTTTTGACCCTTTCTGCACACTGGGGTTAAGGGCTGAGTGTGTGGGCACCTCTGAGCCTTGCTGTTACAAGGAGATTCAGTTGTCTGAAAAAACGCGTTTATTTCGAGCTGAAAAACATGTTTTTAAAAGTGTGATGTTACTGCCCCATAACTTACATGGGGTTGACCAAACTTGCAGAAACATGTTTATTTCTGCTGAAAAACACGTTTTGACCCTTTCTGCACACTGGGGTTAAGGGCTGAGTGTGTGGGCACCTCTGAGCCTTGCTGTTACAAGGAGATTCAGTTGTCTGAAAAAACGCGTTTATTTCGAGCTGAAAAACACGTTTTGAAAAGTGTGATGTGACTGCCCCATAACTTACATGGGGTTGACCAAACTTGCAGAAACATGTTTATTTCTGCTGAAAAACACGTTTTTGACCCTTTCTGCACACTGGGGTTAAGGGCTGAGTGTGTGGGCACTTCTGAGCCTTGCTGTTACAAGGAGATTCAGTTGTCTGAAAAAACGCGCTTATTTCGGGCTGAAAAACACGTTTTGAAAAGTGTGATGTTACTGCCCCATAACTTACATGGGGTTGACCAAACTTGCAGAAACATGTTTATTTCTGCTGAAAAACACGTTTTGACCCTTTCTGCACACTGGGGTTAAGGGCTGAGTGTGTGGGCACTTCTGAGCCTTGCTGTTACAAGGAGATTCAGTTGCCTGAAAAAACACGCTTATTTCGGGCTGAAAAACACGTTTTGAAAAGTGTGATGTTACTGCCCCATAACTTACATGGGGTTGACCAAACTTGCAGAAACATGTTTATTTCTGCTGAAAAACACGTTTTGACCCTTTCTGCACACTGGGGTTAAGGGCTGAGTGTGTGGGCACTTCTGAGCCTTGCTGTTACAAGTAGATTCAGTTGCCTGAAAAAACGTGTTTATTTCGGGCTGAAAAACACGTTTTGAAAAGTGTGATGTTACTGCCCCATAACTTACATGGGGTTGACCAAACTCGCAGAAACGTTTATTTCTGCTGAAAAACACGTTTTGACCCTTTCTGCACACTGGGGTTAAGGGCTGAGTGTGTGGGCACTTCTGAGCCTTGCTGTTACAAGTAGATTCAGTTGCCTGAAAAAACGCGCTTATTTCGGGCTGAAAAACACGTTTTGAATAGTGTGATGTTACTGCCCCATAACTTACATGGGGTTGACCAAACTTGCAGAAACATGTTTATTTCTGCTGAAAAACACGTTTTGACCTTTTCTGCACACTGGGGTTAAGGGCTGAGTGTGTGGGCACTTCTAAGCCTTGCTGTTACAAGTAGATTCAGTTGCCTGAAAAAACGTGTTTATTTCGGGCTGAAAAACACGTTTTGAAAAGTGTGATGTTACTGCCCCATAACTTACATGGGGTTGACCAAACTTGCAGAAACATGTTTATTTCTGCTGAAAAACACGTTTTGACCCTTTCTGCACACTGGGGTTAAGGGCTGAGTGTGTGGGCACTTCTGAGCCTTGCTGTTACAAGGAGATTCAGTTGTCTGAAAAAACGCGCTTATTTCGGGCTGAAAAACACGTTTTGAAAAGTGTGATGTTACTGCCCCATAACTTACATGGGGTTGACCAAACTTGCAGAAACATGTTTATTTCTGCTGAAAAACACGTTTTGACCCTTTCTGCACACTGGGGTTAAGGGCTGAGTGTGTGGGCACTTCTGAGCCTTGCTGTTACAAGTAGATTCAGTTGCTTGAAAAAACGCGCTTATTTCGGGCTGAAAAACACGTTTTGAAAAGTGTGATGTTACTGCCCCATAACTTACATGGGGTTGACCAAACTTGCAGAAACATGTTTATTTCTGCTGAAAAACACGTTTTGACCCTTTCTGCACACTGGGGTTAAGGGCTGAGTGTGTGGGCACCTCTGAGCCTTGCTGTTACAAGGAGATTCAGTTGTCTGAAAAAACGCGTTTATTTCGAGCTGAAAAACACGTTTTGAAAAGTGTGATGTGACTGCCCCATAACTTACATGGGGTTGACCAAACTTGCAGAAACATGTTTATTTCTGCTGAAAAACACGTTTTGACCCTTTCTGCACACTGGGGTTAAGGGCTGAGTGTGTGGGCACTTCTGAGCCTTGCTGTTACAAGTAGATTCAGTTGCTTGAAAAAACGCGCTTATTTCGGGCTGAAAAACACGTTTTGAAAAGTGTGATGTTACTGCCCCATAACTTACATGGGGTTGACCAAACTTGCAGAAACATGTTTATTTCTGCTGAAAAACACGTTTTGACCCTTTCTGCACACTGGGGTTAAGGGCTGAGTGTGTGGGCACCTCTGAGCCTTGCTGTTACAAGGAGATTCCGTTGTCTGAAAAAACGCGTTTATTTCGAGCTGAAAAACACGTTTTGAAAAGTGTGATGTGACTGCCCCATAACTTACATGGGGTTGACCAAACTTGCAGAAACATGTTTATTTCTGCTGAAAAACACGTTTTGACCCTTTCTGCACACTGGGGTTAAGGGCTGAGTGTGTGGGCACTTCTGAGCCTTGCTGTTACAAGGAGATTCAGTTGTCTGAAAAAACGCGTTTATTTCGAGCTGAAAAACACGTTTTGAAAAGTGTGATGTGACTGCCCCATAACTTACATGGGGTTGACCAAACTTGCAGAAACATGTTTATTTCTGCTGAAAAACACGTTTTGACCCTTTCTGCACACTGGGGTTAAGGGCTGAGTGTGTGGGCACTTCTGAGCCTTGCTGTTACAAGGAGATTCAGTTGCCTGAAAAAACGCGCTTATTTCGGGCTGAAAAACACGTTTTGAAAAGTGTGATGTGACTGCCCCATAACTTACATGGGGTTGACCAAACTCGCAGAAACGTTTATTTCTGCTGAAAAACACGTTTTGACCCTTTCTGCACACTGGGGTTAAGGGCTGAGTGTGTGGGCACTTCTGAGCCTTGCTGTTACAAGGAGATTCAGTTGTCTGAAAAAACGCGCTTATTTCGGGCTGAAAAACACGTTTTGAAAAGTGTGATGTTACTGCCCCATAACTTACATGGGGTTGACCAAACTTGCAGAAACATGTTTATTTCTGCTGAAAAACACGTTTTGACCCTTTCTGCACACTGGGGTTAAGGGCTGAGTGTGTGGGCACCTCTGAGCCTTGCTGTTACAAGGAGATTCAGTTGTCTGAAAAAACGCGCTTATTTCGGGCTGAAAAACACGTTTTGAAAAGTGTGATGTTACTGCCCCATAACTTACATGGGGTTGACCAAACTTGCAGAAACATGTTTATTTCTGCTGAAAAACACGTTTTGACCTTTTCTGCACACTGGGGTTAAGGGCTGAGTGTGTGGGCACTTCTGAGCCTTGCTGTTACAAGTAGATTCAGTTGTCTGAAAAAACGTGTTTATTTCGGGCTGAAAAACACGTTTTGAAAAGTGTGATGTTACTGCCCCATAACTTACATGTGGTTGACCAAACTTGCAGAAACATGTTTATTTCTGCTGAAAAACACGTTTTGACCCTTTCTGCACACTGGGGTTAAGGGCTGAGTGTGTGGGCACTTCTGAGCCTTGCTGTTACAAGTAGATTCAGTTGCTTGAAAAAACGCGCTTATTTCGGGCTGAAAAACACGTTTTGAAAAGTGTGATGTTACTGCCCCATAACTTACATGGGGTTGACCAAACTTGCAGAAACATGTTTATTTCTGCTGAAAAACACGTTTTGACCCTTTCTGCACACTGGGGTTAAGGGCTGAGTGTGTGGGCACCTCTGAGCCTTGCTGTTACAAGGGGATTCAGTTGTCTGAAAAAACGCGTTTATTTCGAGCTGAAAAACACGTTTTGAAAAGTGTGATGTGACTGCCCCATAACTTACATGGGGTTGACCAAACTTGCAGAAACATGTTTATTTCTGCTGAAAAACACGTTTTGACCCTTTCTGCACACTGGGGTTAAGGGCTGAGTGTGTGGGCACTTCTGAGCCTTGCTGTTACAAGGAGATTCAGTTGTCTGAAAAAACGCGTTTATTTCGAGCTGAAAAACACGTTTTGAAAAGTGTGATGTGACTGCCCCATAACTTACATGGGGTTGACCAAACTTGCAGAAACATGTTTATTTCTGCTGAAAAACACGTTTTGACCCTTTCTGCACACTGGGGTTAAGGGCTGAGTGTGTGGGCACTTCTGAGCCTTGCTGTTACAAGGAGATTCAGTTGCCTGAAAAAACGCGCTTATTTCGGGCTGAAAACACGTTTTGAAAAGTGTGATGTTACTGCCCCATAACTTACATGGGGTTGACCAAACTTGCAGAAACATGATTATTTCTGCTGAAAAACACG